>NC_092236.1:36248175-36305675 GCF_036320965.1 Panulirus ornatus
AATGGAATAAAGCTCAAAGCTAAAAATGTAGTACGAACGTGGGAAAAGCTTCTTTTCCTAGACATGTGTTGAACACTGGAATAAGTTACCCTTCAGACGTTACCTTCAGAGGTCGTTTAAAGAAATATCTTATGGTTCAGGTATACTCAGAAAAACGCCAGACATATACTGTATGAACGATAGAGGTAAAGGGAAAACTAAAAGGCTGATGTGCAGCATCAGGGAGTCGGTGATAGCTTAAAAAACTGCTGAGTGGAATAACATTTTTGTTTTTGTTAAACATTTTTCTTTTCAGACAATCAAATTGTGGACCAATCAGGCCTCCTGTTGTCTGTCTTTCTCATGTAAACTCATGTAAACGCATCTACTCGGGTAGAAGTCCTAACATGCGAGTGAACAAGCAGTATCCAACCTTGTCTTGATCGGTACATTCAGGTGTGTTTTGAAAATTCAAAACTTGTAGGAAGTCTGTTGACACTGATGAACAGTCCCTGAACGTGACTAAACTCTCGAATATGCTGGGAATTCTTATGTTGCTACACAGAATTAAGATACTTCATACTTCTCACCGTGCATCTTATGCTGCTATACAGAATTAAGATGCCCCATACTTCTTACCGTGCATCTTATGTTGCTATACAGTTAAGATACTTCACCCTTCTCACCGGGCATCTGTACCTGATCACACGTATGAATCTCAGAAATGATACGGGAAAGCTTTAGACTGACAACATTATTTTACACGACATAATCAAAAGATATTTATGTTAACTGGTTAGCATGGATACTATCATTATCGAGAGAGTTGTTGACATCGTCCTTTCTTATAAATTCTAAGTAAATTTCTTGACATATGATAGAGAAAGATGCAATTTCTGTCAACAAAATCTGATCAACTGGTCATGCATGGTAGATTGTTTATTGTCGTAATGCGTACAATGTATATAATATTATTTCCTGTGTTGCATTCAGAGTTGGTCTGTATGAAAACAGTACATATCTTTCTGTTTGCCTTCATCAATCACTGGTGAAATAAGTAAAAAATTGTCACGAGCAACAACAACAAATGAAGGCCAGATGGCACGCTGTCCCGTCCCACAGATCAGAGCCTCGCCTTACAACCATACACAGTGACAGCCAAACTGATGTCCTGTGAATCGACGAATGAAAGTGCTTCGCGACAAGGATGCTATGAAATTGAAAAATCAAAAGAAAAGAAGATTTAATTTCTGCCCCATCAGACGAAATATTGACTTGCTGCACCGTACTGTATTAATGTGATAACAAACCAGAAAGGCGCATCCCTCACCAGATAACAGTAATGATCGATGCTGAACCCGAGTTTGTCAATAGAATAACGCTAAATCTCTCAATCCCATTCCCCTAATACTAGCAGATCACCGGTCGGCCCTTCCCCTCCCGTCTCCCTATTATATACACCCGATCCCATCTCGCGTCCCTCCGTCCCTCCCTCACTCCCGCTCTTCCCTCTAATTCCCCTCTATCGCTCCACCACCCTCAATGCGAGTCCTCAGCCAACCCCTTTATACCAGCCTACACCAGCAAACTGGTTTTGCGTTCATTCGCTCATCAGGCACACTGAGAGCAACCATCGGCAACACTTGTTGGTGGACCAGTTACCCTAAGTGGGGCGAATAAAGGAGAGCAGGAAGCAAGTAGGGAATATAGGAGAGACAGAGCCAAGAGAAAGAAGAGAAGAAATTAATATGAAGATTAGAGATCAAACTTGATAAGGTGAAAGGTAATATTGGTGATTAAAAAATTGAATGCGACCAGGCAAATGAAATAATTGAGAAACAGGAGAAAGTAACATACACACACACACACACACACACACACACACACACACACACACACACACACACACATACATTTAGAGACAAATTAGCAGGGTCGCACTAGCGCAGAGGTCTCTCCCCGTACTTTACAAGTAAATAATAATTACGAATACACACACGCACACACATACGCTTACACACGCACACACACACACACACACACACACACACACACACACACACACAAAATCAAACAAACAAACAATCACACACAAACACACATACTTGATTGTCGTTAAAGACCGTGAATGAGCAGGGGCGCGCCAGGAGTCGGGCACGAGTAGGTTTAAATTCTGGGCGTGGTTGTAGGACCAGAGCCAATCCTTGGTAATCATCCACCCCTTGAGGTGAGTCCATAAATGAGTATCTGGCTTAGGCTAGGTTGGTATTATCATTTTTCTTTTGTATATTTATTCAATATACTTAACGCCGTCTCAAGCGTTAGCGAGGTAGCGCAAGAAAACAGACGAGGAATGGCCCAACCCACCCACATACACATGTATATGCATAAACGCCCACACACGCAAGTATATAGACATATACATTTCAACATATGCATACCCATAAATACACAGACATATACATATATACATATGTACATATCCATACTTGATGCCATCATCCATTTTCGTCGCCACCCCACCACACACGAAACAGCATCCACCCACCCCCAACCCCCTCCACCAGCGAGGCAGCGCCAGGAACAGACACAAACGGCCATATTCGTTCACACTCAGTCTCTTGCTGTAATGTGTAATGCACTGAAACAAAAGCTCCCTTTCTACATCCAGGCCCCACAAAAATATATCGTCTTTCTCAATTTTTCCTCACTCATTCTCTCCATGTGTCCAAACCATTTCAACACACCCTCTTCTGCTCTCTCAACCACATTCCTTTTATTACCAAACACCTCTCTTACCCTTTAATTACTTACTCGATCAAACCACCTTGCACCACATAATGTTTTCAAATATTTCACTTCCAACACTTCCACCCTCCTCCGCACAACCCAATCTATAGCCCATGACTAGCGACCATACAACATTGTTGGAACCACTATTCCTTCAAACATACCCATTTCTGCTCTACGACATAACGTTCTCACCTTCGGCACATTCTTCAAAGCTCCCAGAACCTTTATCCCCTCCCCAACCCCGTGACTCAGTTCCGCTTCCATGCTTCCATCCGCTGCCAAATCCACTCCCAGATATCTAAAACACTTCACTTCCCACAGACTTTCTCCATTCAAATTACCTCCCAATTAACTTGCCTCTCATCCCTAGTTAACCTAATAACCTTGATCTTATTCACGTTAACTCTCAGCTTTCTTCTTTCACTCATTTTACCAAGCGCAGTCACCAACTTCCTCAGTTTCTCAACGAATCAGCCACCAGCGGTGTATCATCAGCGAACAACAACTGACTCACTTCCCAAGCTCTCTCATCCACAACAGTTTGCATACTTGCCCCTCTCTCCAAAACACTTGCATTCACCTCCCTAACAAAATAAACAAAATAAACAACAATGTAGACATAACGCAACGTGCCGCAAACCGACATCCACAGGGAACCAATCAACTTTCCTCTATTAATACTAGTATACATGATTTACATCTTTGATAAGAACTGTTGACTGCTTTTAGCAACTTAACTCCTACACCACATACTCTTAAAACCTTCCACAAAGCATCTATGCCCACCGTATCTTATGCTTTCTCCTGATCCATAAATGCTACATTCAAATCAAGCTGTTTTTCTAATGATTTCTCTCATACATATTGTCCTCAAACAATTCATTTCTAGCACATCCACCCTCCTCCGCACAACTCTATATATAGCCCAGGCCTCGCAACCATATAACATTGTTGAAACCACTATTCCTTCATATATACCCATTTTTGCTTTACGAGATAATGTTCTCCACTTCCACACATTCTGCAACGCTCCCAGAACTTTCGCCGCCTCCCCCACCCTATGATTCACTTCCGCTTCCATGGTTCCATCCGCTGCCAAATCCATTCCTAGAAATCTAAAACACTCCACTTCCTCCAGTTTTCCTGCATTCAAACGTACCTCCCAATTGACTTGTCCCTCAACCCTACTGTACCTAATAACCTTGCTCTTATTCACATTTACTCTCAGCTTTCTTCTTTCGCACACTTTACCAAACTTAGTTACCAGCTTCTGCAGTTTCTCACACGAATTAACCACCAGCGCTGTATCATTAGCGAACAACAACTGACTCACTTCCCAAGCTCTCTCATCCACAACAGGCTGCATACTTGCCCCTCTTTCCAAAACTCTTGCATTCACCTCCCTAACAACCCCATCCATAAACAGATTAAACAACCGTGGAGACAACACACACCCCTGCCGCAACCCACCATTCACCGAGAACCAATCACTTTCCTCTCTTCCTACACGTACACAAGCCTTACATCCTAGATAAAAACTTTTCACTGCCTTTAATAACTTGCACCCCCCCTCCCACCCACACCATATATTCTTAATACCTTACACAGACAATCTCTTTCAACTCTATCATATGCCTTCTCCAGATCCATAAATGCTACATACAAATTCATTTGCTTTTCTAAGTACTTCTCACATACATTCTTTAAAGCAAACACCTGATCCACACATCCTCTACCACTTCTGAAACCACATTGCTCTTCCCCAATCTGATGCTCTGTACATGCCTTTACCCTCTCAATTAATATGATTTCCCAGGATTACTCAACAGACTTATACGTCTGTAATTTGAGCACTCATGTTTAACCCCTTTGCCTTTGTACAATGGCACTATGCAAGCATTCCTCCAATCCTCAGGCACCTCACCATGAGTCATACATACAATAAAGAACCCTACCAACCAGTCAACAATACAGTCACCCACCCTATTTTAATAAGTTCCACTGCAATACCATCCAAACCCGCTGCCTTGCCAGCTTCCATCTTCCGCAAAGCTTTTACTACCTCTTCTCTGTGTACCCAATCATTCTCCCTAACCCTCTCACTTTACACACCACCTCGACCAAAACACGCAATATCTGCCACTCTAACATCAAACACATTCAACAAACCTTCAAAATACTCACTCCATCTCCTTCTCATATCATCACTACTTGTTATCACCTCCCCATTAGCCCCCTTCACTGAAGTTCCCACATGTTCCCTTGTCTTACGCACTTTATCTACCTCCTTCCAAGACATCTTCTTATTCTCCCTAAAATTTAATGATACTCTCTCATCCCAACTCTCATTTGCCCTTTTTTTCACCTCTTGCACCTTTCTCTTGACTTCCTGCCTCTTTTTTTACATATCTTCCATTCATTTACATTATTTCCCTGCAAATATCGTCCAAATGCCTCTCTCTTCTCATTCACTGATAATTTTACTTCTTCATACCACCACTCACTACCCTTTCTAATCTGCCCACCTCCCACGCTTCTCATGCCACAAACATATTTTGCGTAAGCCATCACTGCTTACCTAGATACATCCCATTCCTTCCCCCCCTCCCCTTACGTCCTTTGTTCTCACGTTTTTCTATTATGTTCTGAGTCCCTCTTGGTGCTTTCTCACACAAATCTCCTTCTCAAGCTCACTTACTCTCACCATTCTCTTCACCCCAACATTCCCGCTTCTTTTATGAAAACCTCTAAAATCTTCACCTTCACCTTCACAAGATAATGATCAGACACCCCTCCAGTTGCAACTCTCAGCAAATCAACAATCAAAAGTCTCTTTTACGCGCGCCTATCAATTAAGACGTAATCCAATAACACTCTCTGGCCATATCTCCTACTTACATATGTATGCTTATATATATATATATATATATATATCTCTTTTTAAACCAGGTATTCCCAATCACCAGTCCTTTTTCAGCACATGAATCTACAAGCTCTTCACCGTTTCAATTTACATTACTAAACACCCCATGTACATCAATTATTTCCATAACTGCCACATTACTCACCTTTGCATTCAAATCACCCATTACTATATCCCGGTCTCGTGCATCAAAACTACTAACACACTCAGCTGCTCCCAAAGCACCTGCCTCTCATGATCTTTCTTCCCATGCCTAGGTGCATATGCACCAATAATCACACATCTCTCTCCATCAACTTTCAGTTTTACCCATATCAATTTAGAGTTTACTTTCGTACACTCTATCACATACTCCCACAATTCCTGTTTCAGGAGTAGTGCTACTTCTTCCCTTGTTCTTGTCCTCTCACTAACCACTGACATTACTCCAAAAAGACATTTCCAAATCACTCTTCCCCTTTACCTTTGAGCTTCGTTTCACCCAGAGCCAAAACATCCAGGTTCTTTTCCCCCAAACATACTACCTATCTCACCTTTTTTTTCATTTTGGTTACACCAAACTCATTTAGACACCCCAATGTGAGCCTTCAAGGAGGATGAGCAGTCCCCGCGTGACTTGTTCTTTTGTTTCCCCTTTTACAAAGCTAAAACAAAAGTAGGGGAGGGTTTCCAGCCCCTCGCTCCTGTCCCCTTACTCGCCCTCTACGACAAGTGAGGAATGCATGGGAAGTATTGTTACTCCCCTATATATATATATATATATATATATATATATATATATATATATATATATATATATATATATATATATATATATATATATATATATATATATATATATATATATATATATATATATATATATATATAAATGTATATATATATATATATATATATATATATATATATATATATATATATATATATATATATATATATATATATATATATATATATATATATATATATATATATATATATATATATATATATCAATTTGCTTTTCTAAATATTTCTCACATACATTCTTCAAAGCAAACACCTGATCCAAACATCCTCTACCACTTCTGAAACCAGACTGCTCTTCCCCAATCTGATGCTCTGTACATGCCTTCACCCTCTCAATCAATATCCTCCCATATAATTTACCAGGAATACTCAACAAACTTATACCTCTGTAATTTGAGCACTCACTCTTATCCCCTTTGCCTTTGTACAATGGCACTATGCACGCATTCCGCCAATCCTCAGGCACCTCACCATGAGTCATACATACATTAAATAACCTTACCAACCAGTCAACAATACAGTCACCACCTTTTTAAATAAATTCCACTGCAATACCATCCAAACCTGCTGCCTTGCCGGCTTTCATCTTCCGCAAAGCTTTTACTACCTCTTCTCTGTTTACCAAATCATTTTCCCTAACCCTCTCACTTTGCAAACCACCTCGACCAAAACACCCTATATCTGCCACTCTATCATCAAACACATTCAACAAACCTTCAAAATACTCACTCCATCTCCTTCTCACATCAGCACTACTTGTTATCACCTCCCCATTTGCGCCCTTCACTGAAGTTCCCATTTGCTCCCTTGTCTTACGCACCCTATTTACCTCCTTCCAGAACATCTTTTTATTCTCCCTAAAATTTAATGATACTCTCTCACCCTAACTCTGATTTGCCCTCTTTTTCACCTCTTGCACCTTTCTCTTGACCTCCTGTCTCTTTCTTTTATAAATCGCCCACTCAATTTCATTTTTTCCCTTCAAAAATCGTCCAAATGCCTCTCTCTTCTCTTTCACTAATACTCTTACTTCTTCATCCCACCACTCACTACCCTTTCTAATCAACCCACCTCCCACTCTTCTCATGCCACAAGCATCTTTTGCGCAATCCATCACTGATTCCCTAAATACATCCCATTCCTCCCCCACTCCATATGTAGCATTTATGGATCTGGAGAAGGCATATGATAGAGTTGATAGAGATGCTCTGTGGAAGGTATTAAGAATATATGGTGTGGGAGGCAAGTTGTTAGAAGCAGTGAAAAGTTTTTATCGACCATGTAAGGCATGTGTACGTGTAGGAAGACAGGAAAGTGATTGGTTCTCAGTGAATGTAGGTTTGCGGCAGGGGTGTGTGATGTCTCCATGGTTGTTTAATTTGTTTATGGATGGGGTTGTTAGGGAGGTGAATGCAAGAGTTTTGGAAAGAGGGGCAAGTATGAAGTCTGTTGGGGATGAGAGAGCTTGGGAAGTGAGTCAGTTGTTGTTCGCTGATGATACATCGCTGGTGGCTGATTCATGTGACAAACTGCAGAAGCTGGTGACTGAGTTTGGTAAAGTATGTGAAAGAAGAAAGTTAAGAGTAAATGTGAATAAGAGCAACATTATTAGGTACAGTAGGGTTGAGGGTCAAGTCAATTGGGAGGTGAGTTTGAATGGAGAAAAACTGGAGGAAGTGAAGTGTTTTAGATATCTAGGAGTGGATCTGGCAGCGGATGGAACCATGGAAGCGGAAGTGGATCATAGGGTGGGGGAGGGGGCGAAAATTCTAGGAGCCTTGAAGAATGTGTGGAAGTCGAGAATATTATCTCGGAAAGCAAAAATGGGTATGTTTGAAGGAATAGTGGTTCCAACAATGTTGTATGGTTGCGAGGCGTGGGCTATGGATAGAGTTGTGCGCAGGAGGATGGATGTGCTGGAAATGAGATGTTTGAGGACAATGTGTGGTGTGAGGTGGTTTGGTCGACTAAGTAACGTAAGGGTACGAGAGATATGTGGAAATAAAAAGAGCGTGGTTGAGAGAGCAGAAGAGGGTGTTTTGAAATGGTTCGGGCACATGGAGAGAATGAGTGAGGAAAGATTGACCAAGAGAATATATGTGTCGGAGGTGGAGGGAACGAGGAGAAGAGGGAGACCAAATTGGAGGTGGAAAGATGGAGCGAAAAAGATTTTGTGTGATCGGGGCCTGAACATGCAGGAGGGTGAAAGGAGGGCAAGGAATAGAGTGAATTGGAGCGATGTGGTATACCGGGGTTGACGTGCTGTCAGTGGATTGAATCAAGGCATGTGAAGCGACTGGTGTAAACCATGGAAAGCTGTGTAGGTATGTATGTTTGCGTGTGTGGACGTATGTATATACATGTGTATGGGGATGGGTTGAGCCATTTCTTTCGTCTGTTTCCTTGCGCTACCTCGCAAACGCGGGAGACAGCGACAAAGCAAAAAAAAAAAAAATATATATATATATATATATATATATATATATATATATATATATATATATATATATATATATATATATATATATATATATATATATATATATATATATATATATATATATATATATATATATATATATTTTTTTTTCTTCTTTTTTTCTTTTTTTTTTTTTTTGCTTTGTCGCTGTCTCCCGCCTTTGTGAGGTAGCGCAAAGAAACAGACGAAAGAAATGGCCCAACCCACCCCCATACACATGTATATACATACATCCACACACGCAAATATACATACCTGCACAGCTTTCCATGGTTTACCCCAGACGCTTCACATGCCCTGATTCAATCCACTGACATCACGTCAACCCCGGTATACCACATCGATCCAATTCACTCTATTCCTTGCCCTCCTTTCACCCTCCTGCATGTTCAGGCCCCGATCACACAAAATCTTTTTCACTCCATCTTTCTAGCTCCAATTTGGTCTCCCACTTCTCGTTCCCTCCACCTCCGACACTTATATCCTCTTGGTCAATCTTTCCTCACTCATTCTCTCCATGTGCCCAAACCATTTCAAAACAACCTCTTCTGCTCTCTCAACTACGCTCTTTTTATTTCCACACATCTCTCTTACCCTTACGTTACTTACTCGATCAAACCACCTCACACCACACATTGTCCTCAAACATCTCATTTCCGGCACATCCATCCTCCTGCGCACAACTCTATCCATAGCCCACGCCTCGCAACCATACAACATTGTTGGAACCACTATTCCTTCAAACATACCTATTTTTGCTTTGCGAGATAATATTCTCGACTTCCACACATTCTTCAAGGCTCCCAGGATTTTCACCCCCTACCCCACCCTATGATCCACTTCCGCTTCCATGGTTCCATCCGCTACCATATCCACTCCCAGATATCTAAAACACTTTACTTCCTCCAGCTTTTCTCCATTCAAAATTACCTCCCAATTGACTTGACCCTCAACCCTACTGTACCTAATAACCTTGCTCTTATTCACATTTACTCTTAACTTTCTTCTTTCACACACTTTACCAAACTCAGTCACCAGCTTCTGCAGTTTCTCACATGAATCAGCCACCAGCGCTGTATCATCAGCGAACAACAACTGACTCACTTCCCAAGCTCTCTCATCCCCAACAGACTTCATACTTGCCCCTCTTTCCAAAACTATTGCATTCACCTCCATAACAACCCCATCCATAAACAAATTAAACAACCATTGAGACATCACACACCCCTGCCGCAAACCTAAATTCACTGACAATCAATCACTTTCTTCTCTTCCTACACGTACACATGCCCCACATCCTCGATAAAAACATTTCACTGCTTCTAACAACTTGCCTCCCACACCATATATTCTTAATACCTTCCACAGAGCATCTCTATCAACTCTATCATACGCCTACTCCAGATCCATGAATGCTACATACAAATCCATTTGTTTTTCTAAGTATTTCTCCCATACATTCTTCAAAGCAAACACCTGATCCACACATCCTCTACCACTTCTGAAACCACACTGCTCTTCCCCAATCTGATGCTCTGTACATGCCTTCACCCTCTCAATCAATACCCTCCCATATAATTTATCAGGAATACTCAAGAAACTTATACGTCTGTAATTTGAGCACTCACTCTTATCCCCTTTGCCTTTGTACAATGGCACTATGCAAGCATTCCACCAATCCTCAGGCACCTCACCATAAGTCATACATACATTAAATAACCTTACCAACCAGTCAACAATACAGTCACCCCGTTTTTCAATAAATTCCACTGCAATACCATCCAAACCTGCTGCCTTGCCGGCTTTCATCTTCCGCAAAGCTTTTACTACCTCTTCTCTGTTTAACAAATCATTTTCCCTAACCCTCTCACTTTGCACACCACCTCAACCAAAACACCCAATATCTGCCACTCTATCATCAAACACATTCAACAAACCTTCAAAATACTCACTCCATCTCCTTATCACATCACCACTACTTGTTATCACCTCCCCATTTGCCCTCTTCAATGAAGTTCCCATTTGCAAGGGAGCAAATGGGAACTCCTCTTACGCACTTTATTTACCTCCTTCCAGAACATCTTTTTATTCTCCTAAAATTTAATGATACTCTCTCACCCCAACTCTCATTTGCCCTCTTTTTCACCTCTTGCATCTTTCTCTTGAGCTCCTGTCTCTTTCTTCTATACATCTCCCACTCAGTTGCATTTTTTCCCTGCAAAAATCGTCCAAATGCCTCTCTCTTTTCTTTCACTAATAATCTTACCTCTTCATCCCACCACTCACTACCCTTTCTAATGAACCCACCTCCCACTCCTCTCATGCCACAAGCATCTTTTGCGCAATCTATCACTGATTCCCTAAATACATCCCATTCCTCCCCCACTCCCCTTACTTCCATTGTTCTCACCTTTTTCCATTCTGTACTCAGTCTCTCCTGGTACTTCCTCACACAAGTCTCCTTCCCAAGCTCACTTACTCTCGCCACCCTCTTCACCCCAACATTCACTCTTCTTTCCTGAAAACCCATACAAATCTTCACCTTAGCCTCCACAAGATAATGATCAGACATCCCTCCAGTTGCACCTCTCAGCACATTAACATCCAAAAGTCTCTCTTTCGCGCGCCTGTCAATTAACACGTAATCCAATAATGCTCTCTGGCCATCTCTCCTACTTACATACGTATATATATATATATATATATATATATATATATATATATATATATATATATATATATATATATATATACTATTCATTTTGCTTTGCCGCTGTCTCCCGCGTTTGCGAGGTAGCGCAAGGAAACAGACGAAAGAAATGGCCCAACCCACACCCATACACATGTATATACATACACGTCAACATACGCAAATATACATGCCCATACATCTCAATGTACACATATATATACACACACAGACACATACATATATATATACATGCACACAATTCACACAGTGAATAACATCCCCCTCCCCCCCTCATGTGTGCGAGGTAGCGCTAAGAAAAGGCAACAAAGGACCCATTCGTTCACACTCAGTCTCTAGCTGTCATGCAATAATGCCCGAAACCACATCTCCCTTTCCACATCCAGGCCCACAGAACTTTCCATGGTTTACCCCATACGCTTCATATACCCTGATTCTATCTACTGACAGCACGTCAACCCCGGTATACCACATCGATCCAATTCACTCAATTCCTTGCACGCCTTTCACCCTCCTGCATGTTCAGGCCCCGATCACTCAAAATCTTTTCCACTCGATCTTTCCACCTCCAATTTGGTCTCCCACTTCTCCTCGTTTCCTCCACTCCGACAGATATATCCTCTTGGTCAATCTTTCCTCACTCATTCTCTCCATGTGCCCAAACCATTTCAAAACACCCTCTTCTGCTCTCTCAACCACGCTGTTTTTATTTCCACACATCTCTCTTACCCTTACATTACTTACTCGATCAAACCACCTCACACCATATATTGTGGAGTCAGTATTTTGAAGGTTTGATGATAGAGTGGCAGATATAAGGTCTTTTGGTTGAGGTAGTGTGCAAAGTAAGAGGGTTTGAAAAAATGATTTGGTAAACAGAGGAGAGGTAGTAAAAGCTTTGCGGAAGATGAAAGCCGGCAAGGCAGCAGGTTTGGATGGTATTGCAGTGGAATGTATTAAAAAAGGGGGTGACTGTATTGTTGACTGGTTGGTAAGGTTATTTAATGTATGTATGATTCATGGTGAGGTGCCTGAGGATTGGCGGAATGCGTGCATAGTGCCATTGTACAAAGGGAAAGGGGATAAGAGTGAGTGCTCATATTACAGAGGTATAAGTTTGTTGAGTATTGCTGGTTAATTATATGGGAGGGTATTGATTCAGAGGGTGAAGGCACATTATCTCCGAAAGCAAAAATGAGAATGTTTGAAGGAATAGTGGTTCCAACAATGTTGTATAGTTGCGAGGCGTGGGATTTGGATAGAGTTGTACGCAGGAGGGTGGATGTGCTGGATATGAGCTGTTTGAGGACAATATATATAAATATATATATATATATATATATATATATATATATATATATATATATATATTTTTTTTTTTTTTTTTTTTTTTTTATACTTTGTCGCTGTCTCCCGCGTCTGCGAGGTAGCGCAAGGAAACAGACGAAAGAAATGGCCCAACCCCCCCCCCCCCATACACATGTACATACACATGTCCACACACGTGTATACATACCTACACAGCTTTCCATGGTCCACCCCAGACGCCTCACATGCCTTGATTCACTCCACTGACAGCACGTCAACCCCTGTATACCACATCGCTCCAATTCACTCTATTCCTTGCCCTCCTTACACCCTCCTGCATGTTCAGGCCCCGATCACACAAAATCTTTTTCACTCCATCTTTCCACCTCCAATTTGGTCTCCCTCTTCTCCTCGTTCCCTCCACCTCCGACACATATATATATATATATATATATATATATATATATATATATATATATATATATATATATATATATATATATCTTTCTTTTCTTTTAAACTATTCGCCATTTCCCGCGTTAGCGAGGTAGCATTAAGAACAGAGGACTGGGCCTTTGACTGGCCCAATTCTCTGTTCCTTCTTTTGGAAAATAAAAAAAAAAACGAAAGGGGAGGATTTCCAGCCCCCCGCTCCCTCCCCTTTTAGTCGCCTTCTACGACACGCAGGGAATACGTGGGAAGTATTCTTAATCCCCTATCCCCAGGGATATATATATATATATATATATATATATATATATATATATATATATATATATATATATATATATATATATATATATATATATATATATATATATGTATATATATATATATATATATATATATATTTTTTTTTTTTTCTTTGTCGCTGTCTCCCGCGTTTGCGAGGTAGCGCAAGGAAACAGACGAAAGAAATGGCCCAACCCACCCATACATATGCCTTGATTCAATCGACTGACAGCACGTCAACCCCGGTATACCACATCGCTCCAATTCACTCTATTCTTTGCCCTCCTTTCACCCTCCTGCATGTTCAGGCCCCGATCACACAAAATCTCTTTCACTCCATCTTTCCACCTCCAATTTGGTCTCCCTCTTCTCCTCGTTCCCTCCACCTGCCGACACATATATCCTCTTGGTCAATCTTTCCTCACTCATTCTCTCCATGTGACCAAACCATTTCAAAACACCCTCTTCTGCTCTCTCAAAGACGCTCTTTTTATTTCCACACATCTCTCTTACCCTTACGTTACTTACTCGATCAAACCACCTCACACCACACATTTTTCTCAAACATCTCATTTCCAGCACATCCATCCTCCTGCACACAACTCTATCCATAGTCCACGCCTCGCAACCATACAACATTGTTGGAACCACTATTTCTTCAAACATACCCATTATTGCTTTCCGAGATAATGTTCTCGACTTCCACACATTCTTCAAGGCTCCCAGAATTTTCGTCCCCTCCCCCACCCTATGATCCACTTCCGCTTCCATGGTTCCATCCGTTGCCAGATCCACTCCCAGATATGTAAAACACTTCACTTCCTCCAGTTTTTCTCCATTCAAACTCACCTCCCAATTGAATTGACCCTCAACCCTACTGTACCTAATAACCTTGCTCTTATTCACATTTACTCTTAACTTTCTTCTTTCACACACTTTACCAAACTCAGTCACCAGCTTTTGCAGTTTCTCACATGAATCAGCCACCAGCGCTGTATCATCAGCGAACAACAACTGACTCACTTCCCAAGCTCTCTCATCCCCAACAGACTTCATACTTGCCCGTCTTTCCAAAACTCTTGTATTCACCTCCCTAACAACCCCATCCATAAACAAATTAAACAACCATGCAGACATCACACACCCCTGCCGAAAACCTACATTCACTGAGAATCAATCACTTTCCTCTCTTCCTACACGTACACATGCCTTACATCCTCGATAAAAACTTTTCACTGCTTCTAACAACTTGCCTCCCACACCATATATTCTTAATACCTTCCACAGAGCATCTCTATCAACTCTATCATATGCCCTCTCCAGATCCATAAATGCTACATACAAATCCATTTGCTTTTCTAAGTATTTCTCAAATACATTCTTCAAAGCAAACACCTGATCCACACATCCTCTACCACTTCTGAAACCACACTGCTCTTCCCCAATCTGATGCTCTGTACATGCCTTCACCCTCTCAATCAATAAACTCCCATATAATTTGCCAGGAATACTCAATAAACTTATACCTCTGTAATTTGAGCACTCACTCTTATCTCCTTTGCCTTTGTACAATGGCACTATGCACGCATTCCGCCAATCCTCAGGCACCTCACCATGAGTCATACATACATTAAATAACCTTACCAACCAGTGAACAATACAGTCACCCCCTTTTTCAATAAATTCCACTGCAATACCATCCTAACCTGCTGCCTTGCCGGCTTTCATCTTCCGCAAAGCTTTTACTACCTCTTCTCTGTTTACCAACTCATTTTCCCTAACCCTCTCACTTTGCACACCACCTCGACCAAAACACCCTATATCTGCCACTCTATCATCAAACACATTCAACAAACCTTCAAAATACTCACTCCATATCCTTCTCACATCACCACTACTTGTTATCACCTCCCCATTTGCGCCCTTCACTGAAGTTCCCATTTGCTCCCTTGTCTTTACGCACTTTATTTATATTTACCTCCTTCCAGAACATCTTTTTATTCTCCCTAAAATATAATGATACTCTCTCACCCCAACTCTCATTTGCCCTTTTTTTCACCTCTTGTACCTTTCTCTTGACCTCCTGTCTCTTTCTTTTATACGTCTCCCACTCAATTTCATTTTTTCCCTGTAAAAATCGTCGAAATGCCTCTCTCTTCTCTTTCACTAATACTCTTACTTCTTCATCCCACCACTCACTACCCTTTCTAATCAACCTACCTCCCACTCTTCTCATGCCACAAGCATCTTTTGCGCAATCCATCATTGATTCCCTAAATACATCCCATTCCTCCCCCACTCCCCTTACTTCCATTGTTCTCACCTTTTTCCATTCTGTACTCAGTCTCTCCTGGTACTTCCTCACACAAGTCTCCTTCCCAAGCTCACTTACTCTCACCACCCTCTTCACCCCAACATTCACTCTTCTTTTCTGAAAACCCATACAAATCTTCACCTTAGCCTCCACAAGATAATGATCAGACATCCCTCCAGTTGCACCTCTCAGCACATTAACATCCAAAAGTCTCTCTTTCGCGCGCCTGTGAATTAACACGTAATCCAATAACGCTCTCTGGCCATCTCTCCTACTTACATAAGTATACTTATGTATATCTCGCTTTTTAAACCAGGTATTCCCAATCATCAATCCTTTTTCAGCACATAAATCTACAAGCTCTTCACAATTTCCATTTACAACACTGAACACCCCATGTATACCAATTATTCCCTCAACTGCCACATTACTCACCTTTGCATTCAAATCACCCAACACTATAACCCGGTCTCGTGCATCAAAACCACTAACACACTCATTCAGCTGCTCCCAAAACTTGGTTTGGGAATGTCTTGGGAGTAAAGTCAGGGGTTAGTGAGAGGACAAGAGCAAGGGAAGGAGTAGCAGTACTCCTGAAACAGGAGTTTTGGAAGTATGTGATAGAATGTAAGAAAGTAAATTCTCGATTAATATGGGTAAAACTGAAAGTTGATGTAGAGAGATGGGGGATTATTGGTGCATATGCACCTGGGCATGAGATATATATATATATATATATATATATATATATATATATATATATATATATATATATATATATATATATATATATATATATATATATATATATATATATATATATATATATATATATATATATATATATATATATATATATATATATATATATATATATATATATATATATATATGTTTGTGTTTGTGTGTGTGTGTGTTTGTGTGTAGATGGATCTTTTTCGCATGTTTTGCTGGCGCGACCTCGCTAACACGGAAAAAGACGATCAAATATAATGAATGATATATATGTAGGTATCTATTATTTTTCATTTATTTTTTGTTGTTGTTGTTGCTGTCTCCTGCGTTAGCGAGGTAGCGCAAG
This sequence comes from Panulirus ornatus, assembly GCF_036320965.1. NCBI lineage: Eukaryota > Metazoa > Arthropoda > Malacostraca > Decapoda > Palinuridae > Panulirus > Panulirus ornatus. Next base: position 36,265,284 of record NC_092236.1, read on the forward strand.
GAAACAGACGAAAGAATGGCTCAACCCACCCACATACACATGTATATACATACACGTCCACACACGCAAATATACAAACTTATACATCTCAACGTATATATATACACTCAGAGACATATACATATAGAGACATATACATAATTCATACTGTCTGCCTTCATTTGTTCCCATCATCACCCCGCCACATATGAAATAACCAATCCCTCCCCCCTTATGTGTGCGAGGTAGTGGTAGGAAAAGACAATAAAGGCCACATTCGTTCACACTCAATCTCTAGCTGTCATAATATAATGCACCGAAACCACAGCTCCCTTTCCACATCCAGGCCCCAGAGAACATTCCCTGGTTTACCCCAGACGCTTCGCATGCCCTGGTTCAATCCATTAACAGCACGTCCACCCCGGTATACCATATCGTTAAAATTCACTCTATTTCTTTGCACGCCTTTCACCCTCCTGCATGTTCATTCCCCGATCACTCAAAATCTTTTTCACTCCATCTTTCCACCTACAATTTGGTCTCCGACTTCTCGTTCCCGCCACCTCTGAGAAATATATCCTTTTGGTCAATCCTTCCTCACTCATTCTCTCCGTGTGACCAAACCATTTCAAAACACCCTCTTCTCCTCTCTCAACCACACTCATTTTATTACCACACATCTCTCTTACCCTATTACTACCTACTCCATCGAAACACCTCACACCACATATTGTCCTCAAACATCTCATTTCCTGCATATCCACCCTCCTCCGCACAACTTTATTCATAGCCCACGCCTCGCAACCATATAACATTGTTGGAAACACTATTCCTTCAAACATACCCATTTTTGCTTTCCGAGATAATGTTCTCAACTTCCATGATTCTTCAACGCTTCCAAAAATATCACCGTCTCCCCCACCCTATGATTCATTTTCGCTTTCATGTTTCCATCCGCTGCCAAATTCACTCTCATATATCTAAAACACTTCACTTCCTTCAGTTTTTCTCCATTCAAACTTACCTCCACTGACTTGACCCTCAACCCTACTGTACCTAGTAAAATTAATCTTATTCACATTCACTCTCAACTTTCTTCTTTCACACACTTTACCAATCTCGGTCATCAGCTTCTGCAGTTTCTCACATAAAGCAGCCACAAGCGCTGTATCATCAGTGAACAACAACTGACTCACTTCCCAAGCTCTCTCATCCTCAACAGACTGCATACTTGCCCCAACTTTCGAAAACTCTTGCACTCACCTCCCTAACAACGCCCTCCATTAAAAAATTAAACAGCCATAGAGACATCACACACCCCTGCCGCAAACCTACATTCACTGAGAACCAATCACTTTCCTCTTCTCATAAACGTACACATGCCTTACATCATCAATAAAAACTTTTCACAGCTTCTAACAACTTGCCTCGCACGCCATATATTCTTAATACCTTCCAGAGAGCATCTCTATCAACTCTATCACATGTCTTCTCAAGATCCATAAATGTTACATACAAATCCATTTCCTTTTCTAAGAATTTCTCACATACATTCTTCAAAGCAAACATCTGATTCACACATCCTCTACCACTTCTGAAACCACACTGCTCTTCCAATCTGATGCTCTGTACATTCCTTCACCCTCTCAATCAATTCCCTCCCATATAATTTCCGAGGAATACTCAACAAACTTATACCTCTGTAATTTGAGCACTCACGTTTATCCCCTTGGCCTTTGTACAATGGCACTATGCAAGCATTCCGCCAATCCTCAGGCACCTCACCATGGGTCATACATACATTAAATTACCTTAGCAACCAGTCAACAACACAGTCACCCCCGTCTTTAATAAATTCCACTGTAATACCATCCAAACACGCTGCCTTGCCGGCTTTCATCTTATGCAAAGCTTTTATTACCTCTTCTCTGTTTACCAAATCATTTTCCCTAAACCTCTCTCTTTGCACACCACCTCGACCAAAACACCCTATATCTGCCACTCTACCATCAAGCACATTCAACAAACCTTCATAATACTCACTCCGTCTCCTTGTCACATCACCATTACTTGTTATCACCTCCCCATTAGCCCCCTTCACTGAAGTTCCCATTTGTTCCCTCGTCTCACGCACTTTATACACCTCCTTCCAAAACATCTTTTTATTCTCAACAAAGGTTAATGATACTCTCTCACCCCAACTCTCATTTGCCCTCTTTTGCACCTCTTGCACATTTCTCTTAACCTCCTGCCTCTTTCTTTTATACATGTCTCAGTTATTTGTATTATTTCCCTGCAAAAATCCTCCAAATGCCTCTCTCTTCTCTTTCACTAATGATCTTACTTCATCCCACCACTCACTACCCTTTCTAACCGGCCGACTTCCCACGCTTCATATGCCACAAGCGTCCTTTGCGCAAGCCATCTTTTCTTCCCTAAATACATCCCATTCCTTCCCCACTCCCCTAGCGTCCTTTGTTCTCACCTTCTTCCATTCTGTACTCAGTCTCTCCTGGTACTTCTTCACACAAGTCTCCTTCCCAAGCTCACTTACTCTCACACCTCTTTTCACCCCAGCATCATGTCTTCTTTTCTGAAAACCTCTACAAATATTCAATTTCACCTCTACAAGTTAATGATCAGACATCCCTCCAGTTCCACCTCTCAGCACATTAACATCCAAAAGTCTCTCTTTCGCTCGCCTATCAATTAACTCGTAATCTAATAACGCTCTCTGGCCATTTCTCTTACTTACATACGTATGATTATGTATATATCTCTTTTTGAACCAAGTATTCCCAATCACCAGTCTTTTTTCAGCATATAAATCTAAAAGCTCTTCACCATTTCAATTTACATTACTGAAAACCCCATGTACACCAATTATTCCCTCCACTGCCACATTACTCACCTATGCACTCAAATCACCCATCACTATAACCCGGTCTCGTGCATCAAAACTACCAACAAACTCACTCAGCTGCTCCCAAAACACTTGCCTCTCATGATCTTTCTTCTCATGCCCAGGTGCATATGCACCAATATTCACCCATCTCTCTCCATCAACTTTCAGTTTTACCAATATCAATCTAGAGTTTACTTTCTTACACTCTATCATATACTCTCACCACTCCTATTTCAGGAGTAGTGCTACTCCTTCCCTTGCTCTTGTCCTCTCACTAACCACTGACTTTACTCCCAAGACATTCCCAAACCACTCTTTCCCTTTACCCTTGAGCTTCGTTTGACTCAGAGCAAACACATCCAGGTTCCTCTCCTAAAACATCCACACACATATAGACACCCGAATCTGAGCCTTCCAGGTGGATAAGCACTCCGTATATATATATATATATATATATATATATATATATATATATATATATATATATATATATATATATATATATATATATATATATATTATATTTCTATTATACTTTGTCGCTGTCTCCCGCGTTTGCGATGTAGCGCAAGGAAACAGACGAAAGAAAGAAATGGCCCAACCCACCCACATACACATGTATATACATACGTCCACACACGCAAATATACATACCTACACAGCTTTCCATGGTTTACCCCAGACGCTTCACATGCCTTGATTCAATCCACTGACAGCACGTCAACCCCGGTATACCACATCGCTCCAATACACTCTATTCCTTGCCCTCCTTTCACCCTCCTGCATGTTTAGGCCCGGATCACACAAAATCTTTTTCACTCCATCTTTCCACCTTCAATGTGGTCTCCCTCTTCTCCTCGTTCCCTCCATCTCTGACACATATATCCTCTTGGTCAATCTTTCCTCACTCATTCTCTCCATGTGCCCAAACCATTTCAAAACACCCTCTTCTGCTCTCTCAACCACACTCTTTTTATTTCCACACATCTCGTTTACCCTTACGTTACTTACTCGATCAAACCACCTCACACCACACATTGTCCTCAAACATCGCATTTCCAGCACATCCATCCTCCTGCGCACAACTCTATCCATAGCCCACGCCTCACAACCATACAACATTGTTGGAACCACTATTCCTTCAAAGATACCCATTTTTGCTTTCCGAGATAATGTTCTCGACTTCCTCACATTCTTCAAGGCTCCCAGAATTTTCGCCCCCTCCCCTACCCTATGATCCACTTCCGCTTCCATGGTTCCATCCGCTGCCAGATCCACTCCCAGATATCTAAAACACTTCACTTCCTCCAGTTTTTCTCCATTCAAACTCACCTCCCAATTGACTTGACCCTCAACCCTACTGTACCTAATAACCTTGCTCTTATTCACATTTACTCTTAACTTTCTTCTTTCACACACTTTACCAAACTCAGTCACCAGCTTCTGCAGTTTCTCACATGAATCAGCCACCAGCGCTGTATCATCCGCGAACAGCAACTGACTCACTTCCCAAGCTCTCTCATCCCCAACAGACTTCATACTTGCCCCTCTTTCCAAAACTATTGCATTCACCTCCATAACAACCCCATCCATAAACAAATTAAACAACCATGGAAGCATCACACACCCCTGCCGCAAACCTACATTCACTGAGAACCAATCACTTTCCTCTCTTCCTACACGTACACATGCCTTACATCCTCGATAAAAACTTTTCACTGCTTCTAACAACTTGCCTCCCACACCACATATTATTAATACCTTCCACAGAGCATCTCTATCAACTCTATCATATGCCTTCTCCAGATCTATAAATGCTACATACAAATCCATTTGCTTTTCTAAGTATTTCTCAAATACATTCTTCAAAGCAAACACCTGATCCACACATCCTCTACCACTTGTGAAACCACATTGCTCTTCCCCAATCTGATGCTCTGTACATGCCTTCACCCTCTCAATCAATACCCTCAAATATAATTTACCAGGAATACTCAAAGAACTTATACATCTGTAATTTGAGCACTCACTCTTATCCCCTTTGCCTTTGTACAATGGCACTATGCACGCATTCCGCCAATCCTCAGGCACCTCACCATGAGTCATACATACATTAAATAACCTGACCAACCAGTCAACAATACAGTCACCCCCTTTTTTAATAAATTCCACTGCAATACCATCCAAACCTGCTGCCTTGCCGGCTTTCATCTTCCGCAAAGCTTTTACTACCTCTTCTCTGTTTACCAAATCATTTTCCCTAACCCTCTCACTTTGCACACCACCTCGACCAAAACACCCTATATCTGCCACTCTATCATCAAACACATTCAACAAACCTTCAAAATACTCACTCCATCTCCTTATCACATCACCACTACTTATTATCACCTCCCCATTTGCGCCCTTCACTGAAGTTCCCATTTGCTCCCTTATCTTACGCACTTTATTTACCTCCTCCAGAACATCTTTTTATTCTTCCTAAAATTTAATGATACTCTCTCACCCCAACTCTCATTTGCCCTTTTTTTCACCTCCTGCACCTTTCTCTTGACCTCCTGTCTCTTTCTTTTATACGTCTCCCACTCAATTGCATTTTTTCCCTGCAAAAATCGTCCAAATGCCTCTCTCTTCTCTTTCACTAATACTCTTACTTCTTCATCCCACCACTCACTACCCTTTCTAATCAACCCACCTCCCACTCTTCTCATGCCACAAGCATCTTTTGCGCAATCCATCACTGATTCCCTAAATACATCCCATTCCTCCCCCACTCCCCTTACTTCCATTGTTCTCACCTTTTTCCATTCTGTACTCAGTCTCTCCTGGTACTTCCTCACACAAGTCTCCTTCCCAAGCTCACTTACTCTCACCACCCTCTTGACCCAAACATTCACTCTTCTTTTCTGAAAACCCATACAAATCTTCACCTTAGCCTCCACAAGATAATGATCAGACATCCCTCCAGTTGCACCTCTCAGCACATTAACATCCAAAAGTCTCTCTTCTGCGCGCCTGTTAATTAACACGTAATCCAATAACGCTCTCTGGCCATCTCTCCTACTTACATAAGTATACGTATGTATATCTCGCTTTTTAAACCAGGTATTCCCAATCATCAGTCCTTTTTCAGCACATAAATCTACAAGCTCTTCACCATTTCCATTTACAACACTAAACACCCCATGTATACCAATTATTCCCTCAACTCCCTCAATTACTCACCCTTGCATTCAAATCACCCATCACTATAACCCGGTCTCGTGTATCAAAACCACTTACACACTCATTCAGCTGCTCCCAAAACACTTGCCTCTCATGATCTTTCTTCTCATGCCCAGGTGCATATGCACCAATAATCACCCATCTCTCTCCATCAACTTTCAGTTTTACCCATATTAATCGAGAATTTACTTTCTTACATTCTATCACATACTCCCACAACTCATGTTTCAGGAGTACTGCTACTCCTTCCCTTGCTCTTGTCCTCTCACTAACCCCTGACTTTACTCCCAAGACATTCCCAAACCACTCTTCCCCTTTACCCTTGAGCTTCGTTTCACTCAGAGCCAAAACATCCAGGTTCCTTTCCTCAAACATACTACCTATCTCTCCTTTTTTCACATCTTGGTTATATCCACACACATTTAGGCACCCTAATCTGAGCCTTCGAGGAGGATGAGCACTCCCCGCGTGACTCCTTCTTCTGTTTCCCATTTTTAGAAAGTTAAAAAAAATACAAGGAGGGGAGGATTTCTGACCCCCCGCTCCCGTCCCCTCTAGTCGCTTTCTACGACACGCGAGGAATGCATGGGAAGTATTCTTTCACCCCTATCGCCAGGGATAATATACATATATATATATATACACATACACACACATACACACACACAGGCATATATATACACACACACACATACATATATATACATATGAAAAATGTAAGAAACAATTTAGAAAACTGAAATTTCTAGCTTCAAATGAAATGAAAAAAATGAATGTCACGTAATGGTTCAACCTCTGGCGATGGAAAAAGGAAATGTATAATTTATTTACACAAACGTCAATAGTAGTTCTCATCAATTTAACCACTGTTTCAATAAGCTTCAAATGTCTAAGCTACATTTTTTCCAATTTCACTATTTTCTTGTCAAAGCACCATGTATGAAAACTATCACTCCAGTAACACAACTATAAACACTTACTTCCCCTTTAAAAAAAAGTTCTGGGGAAGTCTGTCTCGATACACTGCGGGACACTCTACCACCTGGCGAGGTTTGTGTTGCAATGGTTCTTGATTCACAAACGTAGTAGCATCACTGGTGGGCCAAGGTAGTTCCGTTGGCGAAGAGGAGCTCATGAGACATGTCGGAAAGCATGCTACTGCAGGCAGGATTGAAGGCTGATGCAAAACTGGTATCGCTCTGAATGATGTGATGGGGACGAGATGATCCTCTGACTCACGTCCTAGAGATCCGATCCCACAGATATATATATATATATATATATATATATATATATATATATATATATATATATATATATATATATATATATATATATATATATATATATATATATATATATATATATATATATATATATATATATATATATATATATATATATAGTGCTCATCCTCCTCGAAGGCTCAGACTGGGGTGTCTAAAAGTGAGTGGATGTAACCAAGATGTGAAAAAAGGAGAGATAGGTAGTATGTTTGAGGAGAGGAACCTGGATGTTTTGGCTCTGAGTAAAACGAAGCTCAAGGGTAAAGGGGAAGAGTGGTTTGGGAATGTCTTGGGAGTAAAGTCAGGGGTTAGTGAGGGGACAAGAGCAAGGGAAGGAGTATCAGTACTCCTGAAAAAGGAGTTGTGGGAGTATGTGATAGAATGTAAGAAAGTAAATTCTCGATTAATATGGGTAAAACTGAAAGTTGATGGAGAGAGATGGTTGATTATTGGTGCATATGCACCTGGGCATGAGAAGAAAGATCATGAGAGGCAAGTGTTTTGGGAGCAGCTGAATGAGTGTGTTAGTGGTTTTGATACACGAGACCGGGTTATAGAAAATGGGTGATTTGAATGCAAAGGTGAGTAATGTGGCAGTTGAGGGAATAATTGGTATACATGGGGTGTTCAGTGTTGTAAATGGAAATGGTGAAGAGCTTGTAGATTTATGTGCTGAAAAAGGACTGGTGATTGGGAATACCTGGTTAAAAAGAGAGATATACATAAGTATACGTATGTAAGTAGGAGAGATGGCCAGAGAGCGTTATTGCATTACGTGTTTATTGACAGGCGCGCGAAAGAGAGACTTTTGGATGTTAATGTGCTGTAAGGTGCAAATGGAGGGATGTCTGATCATTATCTTGTGTAGGCTAAGGTGAAGATTTGTATGGGTTTTCAGAAAAGAAGAGTGAATGTTGGGGTGAAGAGGGTGGTGAGAGTAAGTGAGTTTGGGAAGGAGACTTGTGTGAGGAAGTACCAGGAGAGACTGAGTACAGAATGGAAAAAGGTAAGAACAATGGAAGTAAGGGGAGTGGGGGAGGAATGGGATGTATTTAGGGAATCAGTGATGGATTGCGCAAAAGATGCTTGTTGCATGAGAAGAGTGGGAGGTGGGTTGATTAGAAAGGGTAGTGAGTGCTGGGATGAAGAAATAAGATTATTAGTGAAAGAGAAGAGAGAGGCATTTGGACGAGTTTTGCAAGGAAAAAATGCAATTGAGTGGGAGATGTATAAAAGAAAGAGACAGGAGGTCAAGAAAAAGATGCAAGAGGTGAAAAAGAGGGCAAATGAGAGTTGGGGTGAGAGAGTATCATTAAATTTTAGGGAGAATACAAAGATGTTCTGGAAGGAGGTAAATAAAGTGCGTAAGACAAGGGAGCAAATGGGAACTTCAGTGAAGGGCGGAAATGGGGAAGTAGTGATGATGTGAGAAGGAGATGGAGTGAGTATTTTGAAGGTTTGTTGAATGTGTTTGATGATAGAGTGGCAGATAAAGGGTGTTTTGGTCGAGGTGGTGTGCAAAGTGAGAGGGTTAGGGAAAATGATTTGGTAAACAGAGAAGAGGTAGTAAAAGCTTTACGGAAGATGAAAGCCGGCAAGGCAGCAGGTTTGGATGGTATTGCAGTGGAGTTTATTAAAAAAGGGGGTGATTGTATTATTGACTGGTTGGTAAGGTTATTTAATGTATGGATGACTCATGGTGAGTTGCCTGAGGATTGGTGGAATGCGTGCATAGTGCCATTGTACAAAGGCAAAGGGGATAAGAGTGAGTGCTCACATTACAGACGTATAAGTTTGTTGAGTATTCCTGGTAAATTATATTTGAGGGTATTGATTGAGAGGATGAAGGCATGAACAGAGCATCAGATTGGGGAAGAGCAGTGTGTTTTCAGAAGTGGTAGAGGATGTGTGGATCAGGTGTTTGCTTTGAAGAATGTATGTGAGAAGTACTTAGAAAAACAAATGGATTTGTATGTAGCATTTATCGATCTGGAGAACGCATATGATAGAGTTCATAGAGATGCTGTGTGGAAGGTTTTAAGAATATATGGTATGGGAGGCAAGCTGTTAGAAGCAGTGAAAAGTTTTTGTCGAGGATGTAAGGCATGTGTACGTGTAGGAAGAGAGGAAAGTGATTGGTTCTCAGTGAATGTAGGTTTGCGGCAGGGGGGTGTGATGTCTCCAATATTTGTTTAATTTGTTTATGGATGTGGTTGTTAGGGAGGTGAATGCAAGAGTTTTGGAAAGACGGGCAAGTATGAAGTCTGTTGGGGATGAGAGAGCTTGGGAAGTGAGTCAGTTGTTGTTCGCTGATGATACAGCGCTGGTGGCTGATTCATGTGAGAAACTGCAGAAGCTGGTGACTGAGTTTGGTAAAGTGTGTGAAAGAAGAAAGTTAAGAGTAAATGTGAATAAGAGCAAGGTAATTAGGTACAGTAGGGGTGAGGGTCAAGTCAATTGGGAGGTAAGTTTGAATGGAGAAAAACTGGAGGAAGTAAAGTGTTTTAGATATCTGGGAGTGGATCTGGCAGCGGATGGAACCATGGAAGCGGAAGTGGATCATAGGGTAAGGGAGGGGGCGAAAATCCTGGGAGGCTTGAAGAATGTGTGGAAGTCGAGAACATTATCTCGGAAAGCAAAAATGGGTATGTTTGAAGGAATAGTGGTTCCAACAATGTTGTATGGTTGTGAGGAGTGGGCTATGGATAGAGTTGTGCGCAGGAGGATGGATGTGCTGGAAATGAGATGTTTGAGGACAATGTGTGGTGTGAGGTGGTTTGTCGAGTATGTAACGTAAGGGTAAGAGAGATGTGTGGAAATAAAAAGAGCGTGGTTGAGAGAGCAGAAGAGGGTGTTTTGAAATGGTTTGGGCACATGGAGAGAATGAGTGAGGAAAGATTGACCAAGAGGATATATGTGTCGGAGGTGGAGTGAACGAGAGAAGTGGGAGACCAAATTGGAGGTGGAAAGATGGAGTGAAAAAGATTTTTTGTGATCGGGGCCTGAACATGCAGGAGGGTGAAAGGAGGGCAAGGAATAGAGTGAATTGGATCGATGTGGTATACCGGGGTTGACGTGCTGTCGGTGGATTGAATCAGGGCATGTGAAGCGTTTGGGGTAAACCATGGAAAGCTGTGTAGGTATGTATATTTGCGTGTGTGGACGTATGTATATACATGTGTATCTGAGTGGGTTGGGCCATTTCTTTCGTCTGTTTCCTTGCGCTAACTCGCAAACGCGGGAGACAGCTTAAAAAAAAAAAAAAAAAAAAAAAAAAATATGTATATATATATATATATATATATATATATATATATATATATATATATATATATATATATATATATATATATATATATATATATATATATATATATATATATATTTGTTGAGTATTCTTGGTAAATTATATCGGAGGGTATTGATTTAGCGGGTGAAGGCATGTACAGAGCATCAGATTGAGGAAGAGCAGTGTGGTTTCAGAAGCGGTAGAGGATGTGTGGATCAGGTGTTTGCTTTGAAGAATGTATGTGAGAAATACTTAGAAAAACAAATGGATTTGTATGTAGCATTTATGGATCTGGAGAAACCTTATGATAGAGTTGATAGAGATGGTCCGTCGGAGGTACTAAGAATATATGGTGTGGGAGACAAGTTGTTAGGAGTGAAAAGTTTTTATCGAGGATATACGGCATGTGTACGTGTAGGAAGAGAGGAAAGTGATTGGTTCTCAGTGAATGTAGGTTTGCGGCAGGGGTGTGTTATGTCTCCATGGTTTTTTAATTTGTTTATGGATTGTGCATTCAGGGAGGTGAATGCAAGAGTTTTGGAAAATTCAGTCTGTTTGGAATGAGAGAGTTTGGAAAGTGAGTCAGTTGTTGTTCGCTGATGATACAGCGCTGGTGGCTGATTCATGTGAGAAACTGCAGAAGCTGGTGACTGAGTTTGGTAAAGTGCGTGAAAGAAGAAAGTTAAGAGTAAATGTGAATAAGAGCAAGATTATTAGGTACAGTAGGGTTGAGGGTCAAGTCAATTGGGAGGTAAGTTTGAATGGAGAAAAGCTGGAGGAAGTAAAGTGTTTTAGATATCTGGGAGTGGATCTGGCAGCGGATGGAACCATGGAAGCGGAAGTGAATCATAGGGTGGGGGAGGGGGCGAAAATCCTAGGAGCTTTGAAGAATGTTTGGAAGTCGAAAACATTATCTCTGGAAAGCAAAAATGGGTATTTTTGAAGGAATAATGTTTACAACAATGTTGTATAGTTGCGAGGCATGGGCTATGGATAAAGTTGTGCGCAGGAGGGTGGGTGTGCTGGAAATTCGATGTTTGAGGACAATATGTGGTGTGAGGTGGTTTGATCGAGTAAGTAACGTAAGGGTAAGAGAGATATGTGGGAAATTAAAGAGCGTGATTGAGAGAGCAAAAGAGGGTGTTTTGAAATGGTTTGGTCACATGGAGAGAATGAGTGAGGAAAGATTGACCAAGAGGATATATGTGTCGGAGGTGGAGGGAACGAGGAGAAGTGGGAGACCAAATTGGAGGTGGAAAGATGGAGTGAAAAAGATTTTGTGTGATCGGGGCCTGAACATGCAGGAGGGTGAAAGGAGGCAAGGAATAGAGTGAATTGGATCGATGTGGTATACCGAGGTTGACGTGCTGTTTGTGGATTGAATCAGGGCATGTGAAGCGTCTGGGGTAAACCATGGAAAGCTGTGTAGGTATGTATATTTGCGTGTGTGGACGTGTATGTATATACATGTGTATGGGGGTGGGTTGGGCCATTTCTTTCGTCTGTTTTCTTGCGCTACCTCGCAAACGCGGTAGACAGCGACAAAGCAAATAAGAAAAGAGAAAAAAAGAAATATATATATATATATATATATATATATATATATATATATATATATATATATATATATATATATATATATATATATATATATATATATGCCTACGGCATGGGGACCGAGGATAGGACAGTATTTTAGAACTATATTCTTTAATACCTGGGAAAGATTATATATTGACTCCTGATATAGTGTAACACGTGTCAGCTGCTACATGAAAGATAGGAGACTCCTTTTTCCATCTTTTTCTTGTGCAGCTTCACAGTGAATGGAGCCGATCTTCTATCTCTGAGGAGACGTCACCTGTGCTTCTGTAGAACTGTGTAGGTTCTTTTCCCAGCCAATGATGGAGTAAAACTTAACTGTACACTTTAATCCTAGCCACCTTAGAAGGGTTAGTAAATAACTGAGGCGACGGGGTTTGTTAGATAACGCCGGTGAGGCAGTTGAGGAAAGATGCCTCTTCCCTCCCCCTATAGTGTGCTTCGTCTGTTATCTGTGTTCTCTGCTCGCGCACATGAATGGTAGGTGGAGTTATCTTGCTTCGTTATCTTCGCCTTTGGGTACAGATGTAAAAAGAAAAAAATTGTTCAATCGTATTCCTCATCTCCTTTTATTTATTCACATCTTTTGATTTTTAACAACTTTAAGATGAAAACCACACTGACAGTAAGACACTTACTTCAGTTTCGATGCCCATTGGCATGTACCTCTGTTGAGTGTTAAAGAGAGTATATCATTACTATACAGACAGTAGATCAAAGGAGGAACAACATCAGAGGAGGAACACCGAGATGAAGCTCATGATGTACAAAAATCTTCAGTCTCTTCGTAAACAGTGAAGAATACCCCTACGTCATACTTTTTCTTCAGTGTACATGAAATGTTACATATTCTGTGCATGTTGGTGTGAGTACAATCAGGGTATTAAAGGGTGAATGAAACACTTTGTAAGCAAGTAGGTCCTTATTTCTGATAAGACACAGTACAATATGCGGGGACATATAGTACAACAATGCACGCGGACAACAGCTGATCAAAAACCCGAAGACTTGTGGGTAATGATAAAAGTTGCTAAAAGTCGCTGGCAAACTAAATTTAGATGAGACGTATAGGACGTAACACAATCACTAGCATACGCCTCTAACAAGCTGACATGATAATATTATCATAAAGTGTGAGGTAGAGTAATTATATTGTTACATACATATGGGGCTACGTAATTACAATCTCTCACACCTCTCTCCACCCTATACGCTCATAACAAAGTCTTGAGCAGACTTCTAGTTATTAGTCCGCTGCCAGCGGCGAGGCACTGCTTCACCGGGGAGGAGTAAGGACTCATGAACGTTAAGGGGACCCTCTATGGGACGCTTTAATGGACGGAGTAAACTGCGGTTCCTCCATTATACACGACCACTAGATAGCCGCACCTGTTAGTCTCGCGACCTGCCGGTACCCATGACAGTAACCACTTTATCCCAACGAAGAGAGGTCGGATCCTAGATGCGAACTTGCTCGCTGACACTAAACCTGGGAAGGGGAGGGGGTGTTCATTGTAGCGGGGTGTGTCATCCTGAGCACGCTCAGCAGCTCGTCGGTCACATATTTCGGTCTTGACCTTCCACTCCTCTGAGAAGGACTGAGGGTAAGCAGGGATACGAGAAAGAAGGGTGCGTCCATACAAGACCTGGCTTGGGAACGTCCCGTGTGATTCCGGGTGTTGCGAAGTTTTATGCAGTCCCCGGTCGAAATCCTCGCAGTCAGTCAGGCGACTGTTAAGTCTATGAAGCACTTTCAGGATGAGGTGCTTCTCAGACTTAACAGCCGCCTCAGCGTGGCCATTAGACTGCAGGTAATATGGCAATGACACGGCGTATCGGACTCTGCAACGGTCGAGGAACGTTACAAAATCCCGACTTGTAAACTGGAGCCCTCCGTCGGTTCTCAGACGCACGGGAAAGCCTACATCACGGAAGTAAAGTCGAAAGTTTCGGATGGTGGCGGCGGACGTCGTATCGTTGCCGCACGGTATCACAACAGGCCAACCAGAGAGACGGTCGACGATGACAAGAAAAGACTTCATTGATGCACTGAAGAAGTCGGCCGACACGGACTCAAAGGGTCAGCTAGGATTGTCGTCACAGAGAAGGGGCTCCTGCCGTTGGATGGCTGCAATACCTGGCACGGCTCGCACGCACGAACATTGTTCACAATGTCCGAGTTGATGCCTGGCCAAAATATAGCCTGTATTGCTTGTCGCTTGGTGACCTCCGCTCTTCGGTGGCTGTCGTGGAGGCGATGTAAGATCTGGCGACGTAAGGCAGCAGGAACAACGACACGTACCCCGTTAAGGACGAGATCCCTATCACAGTAGAGGTCCTCACGCAGTTTCCAATACAGGAGCAGTGAGTTATGAAGGTCGTAGCTGTGACGAAGGAAACCGTTTCTTACACAGTCGATGAGCCTGAAGTAGGAAGGTGACAAACTCAAGATGTTGCAAGTCGATGAGGTAAAACCTGCACTTCGACATGGCCCATACCACAGCCAACAGCTCGAGCTCGATGGTGGTAAATCGTGTTTCTGTATCGGTCAGGAACCTAGAGCCACAGTGAAAGAGTCGGAACTTTCCCACAACGGGGTCTTACAATAGAGCATATCCAATGCCATACAAGCGAGGGGCATCAGTCCGCAAGACGGTGGGCAAGGCTAGCTTAAATGTAGCAAGGACGGGCGGAATTGACAGGGCCTCTTTCACACGCTGGACGCCTCTTCATGGTCTAGAGTACGAAGAAAAGTCCCCTTGGGGCTCATCATGGCAGAATTGGCTGTGCAGCTGCGGAAATGCCCGGAGAAAATTCTGTCAATTGGTTGACGAGTCCTGTGAAGGACCGAAGATCAGTCAGGTTGGCAGGAGTTGTGGAGTCCTTGATGGCACGGATCTTCTCCGGATCGGCTGCTGTGTCATTCCCTGAGAGGGTATAACCATAGAAGGATACTGAAGATTCGGCGAGAACAAACTTGTCGGCGTTGAGAGTAACCCCGTGCTTCCGTCACCTGGAGAGTGCGTCATGGATACGGTGGAGGTGGGTGAAGTAGTCCTCGTCTTATGGGAGAATGTTGTCGGCGACTTTCACACAATTTCTCGTAACTTGTGGAGCGATATCACTCCGGAGACGGAAGGCGTCTCCCGTAGCGGCAAAATCCGTGGGCCCTCGGCGATATCTGATGCGTCCGTATGGAGTGATGAGCGTTGTCAGCGGCTGGTCCTCTTTAGTGAGCTCGATCTGCCAGTAGTCACATAGAGCGTCAACCGTCGTGAAGAAGCGCGCCCTCGGATTTACTCTGCGAATTGGTGCAAAGGGCGTGGGAGAAGGTTGCATTGGACGTGACACCTGGCTGTTTAACTTGGACAGGTCGGTGGTGATCTTAGCTCACCTTTGCTCTTGGCAACGGATACAAGGGAGTGGCACCATGGAGATGGGTCATCAACAGCTGGCGCGACGGTACTCTGGGCAACCATAGAGTCCAGCTCATGTTTCACTAACTCACGGAAAGGAAGTAGAATCAGCCGAAGGTTGTGGATGGCGAAGAGTTTCGCATCTTCCCTCAGTGAATCATCATAGGGGGGTCTTTCATCAGCTTGAGTGGCATGCCCCATAACGCTTCCTTTTTCACTCGCACGTCGCTGAATTCACTCACGAAATATTCTCGAGTATCTGAAGGAGACATTTCGTTAGTGAGAGGGTGATGGAGAGGAAGGTGGTCCAATGGCAGGATCGTCACTGATAACTGAGAGCAACCTGTTGACGTGCTTCACCTCCTCGATGGTGGGCTTAGGAAAGTCCTTAGAGATTTTAGATAACTCCTGGCAGGTTATTTGTATGGCAACAGAGGAGTCGAAACGTCATCGTGCACGTCGATCCAAGCATAGTGCGACCTCTTGCCAAAGATGATATCCGCTAGATCTTAAAGCTGGAATAATCTCAAAACCGTCAGCTGTGAAGTGTCTAGTTGGGGGAAGTTCTAGGTTACGCTGGGAAAGTCCCAGATGTTGCAGATGATGTAGGCCTCTGTAGCATCAACACCGGTATCGAGAATCATCCGAAAGCGAAACGATACGGTACCATGGGTGATGGTGACGCTGATAGGTTAAGGGAAGTCAGTCCTGGGCGGAGAGGGTGAACTTATCTGTCTGATGTGGCACGGGCGTTTTTCAGGGTCCTGTTATGTCTGACCAGGGGACTGTGAGCACGCCCCACTTGTGGAGGAGCGCTGCTTATGCTGCCTTCGGTGTCCCTTGGGTTTATTTTGAGCATAACACGTCATAATGGCCTATACGATTGCATACCTTACACTTAGTGCGTTTAGCAGGGCACCGTAACGTGCGTGTGATACCAATTGCCCTTATGGCCACAATTGTTGCTTACCGCCTCGGCAGCTGGGCATGACAGCGACCCGTGCTGCTTACCGCGGATGTTGCAAGGGTTGCTGGGTGGGAAAATAGTCGTAGCATTGTGGGCTTTCCTCTTCCCCTTCTTGTACGGCGAGATGTCCCTCACCGATATTGGGGAAGCCCGCAAGGCTGAAGCTGCGCACCTTGTGGTCTCATAGGAGCGGCACGTCCTCAATACATCCTGGAAAGAGGTGGAAGTGTCAAGGGAGATGAGGCGTTGCACCAGTTCCTCATCCTTGACGCCCATTAGAATCACTTGCTTGATTTGTGTCTCCTCACACTGCTGGTGGCGACCTTTACAGATATCGATGCTCTCTTCAGACGTAAGTAGAAATCGTTAAAAGTTTCACCTTCTATCTGTCTACAAGTAAAGCGTTCTCGCCTACGCAGTGCTTCATTACGTAAGACGTCGACCACAGCCTCCACAAACGACGCAGAGTTTGGGTGCAACTGTCGTGTATGCTCTAAGACTCGCCGAGTCTCAAGAGACAAGCACTATGAGCTGCTTTGGCTCATGTCGTGAGCTCAAGTTCTGGGCTAACAGATGGTGCAAGAGTTGATGAAACTTGTGCCTGAGATGGCAAAAGTCTTGAAAAGAGAGCCTCGAAGTGAGCTGTGTCTTCTTCACGACGTTGAGCCTCCTCTTCCCTTCTTCGGATTTCATCTTTCCTGCGCTGTTGTTCATCTACCCTGCACCGTTATTTTTTCCACCTCATGAACGAAACGAGGTCCGTGATGGGAGGTGAAGGAGAACGGGAAGCGTTAGATGAAGCGGGTTGGGAGTCGTGGGAGGTAGGAGATTCGCAATAGGTAGCAGATTGCTGGTGCATATTTGTGCAATATGATTATTTTCAATGCAAACAAACGCCTCAACAGCTCGTATTGGTAGTCCAGATCAACATAAGCAACACTAAAAAGTCAATAAAAAAAAAAAGAATTGTCAGTGGGTGTGTGTGTACGTGCTCCCGCCAACCAGGAAACGGAGGGGTCACACAGCACCCACGAAGGAAACAATACACACAACACTACACTTCACTTGCACTAACACTGCACCCGAGGGAAAGTACAATTAGTGTCACTGCACGCGCAAACCCTCATGAAATCCACATTAAAAAATCGTGGGGCGCAAGATGGCTGGAAGGGTAGCGTGAGACAGTGTTCCGCACCGAGATGCACTGTAACTTGTCCATACCCTACTCACTGCACCATGTGTGAGTACATTCAAGGTATTAAAGGATGACTGAAACACACTTTGTAGACAAGTAGGTCTTTATTTCTGATAAGACACAGTACAAGATGCGGGAACATATAGAACAACAATGCACAAGGACAACAGCTGATCAAAAACCCGAAGACTTTTTGATAATATTAAAAGATGTCACAATTCGCTGGCTAAGTAAATTAATGTGCGACGTATGGGACGTAACACAATCATTGGTATACGCCGCTGACTAGTTGACATGATAACATTATTATAAAGTAAGAGGTAGTGTAATCATAATGTTACACACATATTGGGTTACATAATTACAGTCTCTCACATCCAGTCCTTAATATATCACAGGACATTTTGGTTATCTCTCTGTTCACTGTACCGAACTCCAGCACCATCAACCAGGTTCCTATCACATCTTAGACCTTACACACACAAATCACATTAAGTACACTAAGTTGGATTGAACTTATACACCCAAATGTTGTATCATGTAACGATCGGATACATGTGCAAAAGTTACCACTTCATGATTATAAAACCCAGACAAATGATTAGTTGATTATGCATATATCTTCACGCCTCAAATGAACCTGAAGTTTTCAAGATAAGAGCTCAGACATGAGCAACTGAGCATATTTGTTTAATGCTGTGATTTTGCCTTACTGTGGGAGACGAGTAAAAGAAATCGCATGTAATACATACAGGTGGTGACGAGTTCTAATCCGCCTAACCCATCCACCTTACCACATGGGATTCACATGTAATTTGTCTTATTCAATCAGTCTTTGACACTCGGAGTTCTGAATTCCAATTTTCTTTCCACTGAGGCAAATCATATCTTGAGTTGATTCTCACTTTGATGAATCCTTCACATTCTGCAACAAACTAACAAAAAAGCCGAAGGCTTACTAATACTACTAAATGGAATAGAAATAGATATAGTGGCAGGCCCTGATACATTTTACCCGAAGAAAATGAAAGGCGAGAAATGAGATAGTTAAGACCTCGACCGCCCTTTTCAATATGTCACTTGCTACAGGAAAGGTTCCAGATGAGTGGAAATCTGCCAACGTAACAGTGACATTCATAAAAAGTAATAACTCACTGCCTGGAAATTATCGATCAATTAGCTGAACTTCTATAGTTGGAAAAGTTATGGACACCGTCATTCGAGGCAGAATTGTAAACCATTTAGACGACCGCAACTTGATAAACGATTCTCAGTATAGTTTTCGACGAAATCTCTCGTCACAAATCTGCTTGATTTTTCTTATGGTACAGTCATTATGTATGAAGAAAATAAAGCTTTTGATGTCATCTATCTGGATTCTCAAAAAGTATTCGATAAGATTCCGCATCAAAAGGCCACTAGCAAAAATGAAGTCACATGGCATTGATAGGATTGTACTTCGGTGGATAGGGGATTGGTTGACTGGCCGTAAACAAAGAATTGTGATTAATGGTCTAGCCTCGGAATAATTAGACGTAACAAGTAGTGTGCTACATGGATCAGCCTTGGGGCCGGTTCTGTTTTCCATATATTAACGATATTGATAATGGGCCACATTTTACAAGACATCATAATTCGCTGAAGATACATAGCTTGGAAATAAATCTATAAATGAACTTGAAAGTCTGCAGCTAAATATTGGCTTTGATATCGATAAGTGCAAAGTTTTACAGATCAGTAGCAAAAACATAGAGGCAATATCAGTATGAATTCTGTGGAAATGTATTATCATTATCATTATCATTATCACTATCATTAGTAGTAGTAGTAGTAGTAGTAGTAGTAGTCATAGCAGTACTTATTGTTGCTGGTGTTGTTTTTGTGGGTGGCAAGCAACCGCTGACCAAGCTGCTGTTACAGAGTGAGACAGCAATACGGTGTTTGTTACGTACCCACTTTAAGGTCCAGATCGGTGCCCTTTTTTTTACTGTGCTTCATCCAAATCTAGGATGCTGGCATACACCCCAATCTCTCTTTCTTTTTCTCATACGTAACACTTGACAACTTTCTTTTCTATTTATATTATTTTCATTACGTTTTGATTTTTCAAAATGCATTGCAGCACAACCAACTAAAAGTTCTCAGGAGCCAGTAATGAGCAGCTCCACCGGAAACTTATTCTCTGCCTCTTGGATCCTAAGTATCCTAACTATGATGCTGTCTGGCTCAACATCTCCCAACTTTTTCGTTACCTTCCTTTCCTTTTTGTATATTACCCCACCCATTTCTTCCAACTATGGCCACGATCCTACTTTTTGAGATTTCACCGTATACCGAGAGGATTCATTATTTTCAGTTTTCTTAAATAAGGAACAGAGTAGGGGGCCAAGTGAGGATATTCCCTCAAAGTCTCAGTAATCTGTTCTTAACGCTACCTTGCTAACCCGGGAAATGGCGAATATTACGAAAAAAAGTATGATAAAAAAGAAAATATATATATATATATATATATATATATATATATATATATATATATATATATATATATATATATATATATATATATATATATATATATATATATATACATATATATGTATAAAAGAAAGAGGCAGGAGGTCAAGAGAAAGGTGCAAGATGTGAAAAAGATGGCAAATGAGAGTTGGGATGAGAGAGTATCATTAAATTTCAGGGAGAATAAAAAGATGTGTTGGAAGGAGGTAAATAAAGTGCGTAAGACAAGGGAGCATATGGGAACTTCAGTGAAGGGGGCTAATGGGGAGGTGATAACAAGTAGTGGTGATGTGAGAAGGAGATGGAGTAAGTATTTTGAAGGTTTGTTGAATGTGTTTGATGATAGAGTGGCAGATATAGAGTGTTTTGGTCGAGGTGGTGTGCAAAGTGAGAGGGTTAGGGAAAATGATTTGGTAAATAGAGAAGAGGTAGTAAAAGCTTTACGGAAGATGAAAGCCGGTAAGGCAGCAGGTTTGGATGGTATTGCAGTGGAATTTATTAAAAAAGAGGGTGACTGTATTGAGGACTGGTTGGTAAGGTTATTTAATATATGTATGATTCATAGTAAGGTTCCTGAGGATTGGTGGAATGCGTGCATAGTGCCATAGTACAAAGGGAAAGGGGATAAGAGTGAGTGAACAAATTACAGAGGTATAAGTTTATTGAGTATTCCTGGTAAATTATATGGGAGGGTATTGATTGAGAGGGTGAGGGCATGTACAGAGCATCAGATTGGGGAAGAGTAGTGTGGTTACAGAAGTGGTAGAGGATGTGTGGATCAGGTGTTTGCTTTGAAGAATGTGTGAGAAATACTTAGAAAAACAAATGGATTTGTATGTAGCATTTATGGATCTGGAGAAGGCATATGATAGAGTTGATAGAGAAGTTCTGTGGAAGATTTAAGAATATATGGTGTGGGAGGCAAGTTGTTAGAAGCAGTGAAAAGTTTTTATCGAGGATGTAAGGCATATGTACGTGTAGGAAGAGAGGAAAGTGATTGGTTCTCAGTGAATGTAGGTTTGCGGCAGGGGTGTGTGGTGTCTCCATGGTTGTTTAATTTGTTTATGGATTGGGTTGTTAGGGAGGTGAATGCAAGAGTTTTGGAAAGAGGGGCAAGTATGAAGTCTGTTGTGGATGAGAGAGCTTGAGAAGTGAGTCAGTTGTTGTTCGCTGATGATACAGCGCTAGTGGCTGATTCATGTAAGAAACTGCAGAAGCTGGTGACTGAGTTTGGTAAAGTTAAGAGTAAATGTGAATAAGAGCAAGGTTATTAGGTACAGTAGGGTTGAGGGTCAAGTCAATTGGGAGGTAAGTTTGAATGGAGAAAAATTGGAGGAAGTAAAGTGTTTTAGATATCTGCGAGTTGGTCTGGCAGCGGATGGAACCATGGAAGCGGAAGTGGATCATAGGGTGGGGGAGGGGGCGAAAATTCTGGGGGCCTTGAAGAATGTGTGGAAGTCGAGGACATTATCTCGGAAAGCAAAAATGGGTATGTTTGAAGGAATAGTGGTTCCAACAATGTTGTATGGTTGCGAGGCGTGGGCTATGGATAGAGTTGTGCGCAGGAGAATGGATGTGCTGGAAATGAGATGTTTGAGGACAATGTGTGGTGTGAGGTGGTTTGATATAGTGAGTAACGTAAGGGTAAGAGAGATGTGTGGAAATAAAAAGAGTGTGGTTGAGAGAGAAGAAGAGGGTGTTTTGAAGTGGTTTGAGCACATGGAGAGGATGAGTGAGGAAAGATTGACCAAGAGGATATATGTGTCGGAGGTGGAGGGAACAAGGAGAAGAGGGAGACCAAATTGGAGGTGGAAAGATGGAGTGAAAAAGATTTTGTGTGATTGGGGCCTGAACATGCAGGAGGGTGAAAGGAGGGCAAGGAATAGAGTGAATTGGAGCGATGTGGTATACCGGGGTTGACGTGCTGTCAGTGGATTGAATCAAGGCATGTGAAGCGTCTGGGGTAAACCATAGAAAGCTGTGTGGGTATGTATATTTGCGTGTGTGGACGTATGTATATACATGTGTATGGGGGGGGGTTGCGCCATTTCTTTCGTCTGTTTCCTTGCGCTACCTCGCAAACGCGGGAGACAGCGACAAAGTATAATAAATGAATGAATATATATCTATATATATATATATATATATATATATATATATATATATATATATATATATATATATATATATATATATATATAAATATATATATATATATATATATATGAAAAGAGTGGGAGGTGGGGTGATTACAAAGGGTAGTGCGTGGTGGGATGAAGAAGTAAGATTATTAGTGAAAGAGAAGAGAGAGGCATTTGGACGATTTTTGCAGGGACAAAATGCAATTGAGTGGGAGATGTATAAAAGAAAGAGACAGGAGGTTAAGAGAAAGGTGCAAGAGGTGAAAAAGAGGGCAAATGAGAGTTGGGGTGAGAGAGTATCATGAAATTTTAGGGAGAATAAAAAGATGTTCTGGAAGGAGGTAAATAAAGTGCGTAAGACAAGCGAGCAAATGGGAACTTCAGTGAAGGGCGCAAATGGGGAGGTGATAACAAGTAGTGGTGATGTGAGAAGGAGATGGAGTGAGTATTTTGAAGGTTTGTTGAATGTGTTTGATGATAGAGTGGCAGATATAGGGTGTTTTGGTCGAGGTGGTGTGCAAAATGAGAGGGTTAGGGAAAATGATTTGGTAAACAGAGAAGAGGTGGTAAAAGCTTTGCGGAAGATGAAAGCCGGCAAGGCAGCAGGTTTGGATGGTATTGCAGTGGAATTTATTAAAAAAGGGGGTGACTGTATCATTGACTGGTTGGTAAGGTTATTTAATGTATGTATGACTCATGGATTTGTATGTAGCATTTATGGATCTGGAGAAGGCATATGATAGAGTTGATAGAGATGCTTTGTGGAAGGTATTAAGAATATATGGTGTGGGAGGCAAGTTGTTAGAAGCAGTGAAAAGTTTTTATCGAGGATGTAAGGCATGTGTACGCGTAGGAAGAGAGGAAAGTGATTGGTTCTCAGTGAATGTAGGTTTGCGGCAGGGGTGTGTGATGTCTCCATGGTTGTTTAATTTGTTTACGGATGGGGTTGTTAGGGAGGTGAATGCAAGAGTTTTGGAAAGAGGGGCAAGTATGAAGTCTGTTGGGGATGAGAGAGCTTGGGAAGTGAGTCAGTTGTTGTTCGCTGATGATACAGCGCTGGTGGCTGATTCATGTGAGAAACTGCAGAAGCTGGTGACTGAGTTTGGTAAAGTGTGTGAAAGAGGAAAGTTAAGAGTAAATGTGAATAAGAGCAAGGTTATTAGGTACAGTAGGGTTGAGGGTCAAGTCAATTGGGAGGTGAGTTTGAATGGAGAAAAACTAGAGGAAGTGAAGTGTTTTAGATATCTGGGAGTGGATCTGGCAGCGGATGGAACCATGGAAGCGGAAGTGGATCATAGGGTGGGGGAGGGGGCGAGAATTCTGGGAGCCTTGAGGAATGTGTGGAAGTCGAGAACATTATCTCGGAGAGCAAAAATGGGTATGTTTGAAGGAATAGTGGTTCCAACAATGTTGTATGGTTGCGAGGCGTGGGCTATGGATAGAGTTGTGCGCAGGAGGATGGATGTGCTGGAAATGAGATGTTTGAGGACAATGTGTGGTGTGAGGTGGTTTGATCGAGTAAGTAACGTAAGGGTAAGAGAGATGTGTGGAAATCAAAAGAGCGTGGTTGAGAGAGCAGAAGAGGGTGTTTTGAAATGGTTTGGGCACATGGAGAGAATGAGTGAGGAAAGATTGACCAAGAGGATATATGTGTCGGAGTTGGAGGGAACGAGGAGAAGAGGGAGACCAAATTGGAGGTAGAAAGATGGAGTGAAAAAGATTTTGTGTGATCGGGGCCTGAACATGTAGGAGGGTGAAAGGAGGGCAAGGAATAGAGTGAATTGGAGCGATGTGGTATACCGGGGTTGACGTGCTGTCAGTGGATTGAATCAGCTCATGTGAAGCGTCTGGGGTAAACCATGGAAAGCTGTGTAGGTATGTATATTTGCGTGTGTGGACGTATGTATATACATGTGTATGGGGGTGGGTTGGGCCATTTCTTTCGTCTGTTTCCTTGCGCTACCTCGCAAACGCGGGAGACAGCGACAAAGCAAAAAAAAAAAAAAAAAAATTACTCATGTTGAGGTGCCTAAAGATTGGCGGAATGCGTGCATAGTGCCACTGTACAAAGACAAAGTGCATAAGAGTGAGTGCTCAAATTTCAGAGGCATAAGTTTGTTGAGTTTTCCTGGTAAATTATATGGGAGGGTATTGATTGAGAGGGTGAAGGCATGTACAGAGCATCAGATTGGGGAAGAGCAGTGTGGTTTCAGAAGTGGTAGAGGATTTGTGGATCAGGTGTTTGCTTTGAAGACTGTATGTGAGAAATACTTAGAAAAGGAAATGGATTTGTATGTAGCATTTATGGATCTGGAGAAAGCATATGAGAGAGTTGATAGAGATGCTCTGTGGGAGGTATTAAGAATATATGGTGTGGGAGGCAAGTTGTTAGAAGCAGTGAAAAATTTTTATCGAGGATGTAAGGCATGTGTACGTGTAGGAAGAGAGAAAAGTGATTGGTTTTCAGTGAATGTAGGTTTGCTGCAAGGGTTGTGATGTCTCCATCGTTGTTTGATTTGTTTATGGATGGTGTTGTTATGGAGGTAAATGCAATAGTTTTGGAAAGAGGGGCAAGTATGAAGTCTGTTGGGGATGAGAGAGCTTGGGAAGTGAGTCAGTTGTTGTTCGCTGATGATACAGCGCTGGTGGCTGATTCATGTGAGAAACTGCAGAAGCTGGCGACTGAGTTTGGTAAAGTGTGTGAAAGAAGAAAGTTAAGAGTAAATGTGAATAAGAGCAAGGTTATTTGGTATAGTAGGGTTGAGGGTCAAGTCAATTGGGAGGTAAGTTTGAATGGAGAAAAACTGGAGGAAGTAAAGTGTTTTAGATATCTGGTAGTGGATCTGGCAGCGGATGGAACCATGGAAGCGGAAGTGGATCATAGGGTGGGGGAGGGGGCGAAAATCCTGGGAGCCATGAAGAATGTGTCGAAGTCGAGAATCTTATCTCGGAAAGCAAAAATGGGTATGTTTGAAGGAATAGTGGTTCCAACAATGTTGTATGGTTGCTATGCGTGGGCTATGGATAGAGTTGTGCGCAGGAGGGTGGATGTGCTGGAAATGAGATGTTTGAGGACAATGTGTGGTGTGAGGTGGTTTGATCGAGTAAGTAACGTAGGGGTAAGAGAGATGTGTGAAAATAAAAAGAGCGTGGTTGAGAGAGCAGAAGTGGGTGTTTTGAAATGGTTTGGGCACATGGAGAGAATGAGTGAGGAAAGATTGACCAAGAGGATATATGAGTCGGAGGTGGAGGGAACGAGGAGAAGTGGGAGACCACATTGGAGGAGGAAAGATGGAGTGAAAAAGATTTTGTGTGATCGGGGCCTGAACATGCAGGAGGGTGAAAGGAGGGCAAGGAATAGAGTGAATTGAATCGATGTGGTATACCGGGGTTGACGTGCTGTCAGTGGATTGAATCAGGGCATGTGAAGCGTCTGGGGTAAACCATGGAAAGCTGTGTAGATATGTATATTTGCGTGTGTAGACGTATGTATATACATGTGTATGGTGGGGGGTTTGGCCATTTCTTTCGTCTGTTTCCTTGCGCTACCTCGCAAACGCGGGAAACAGCGACAAAATATAAAAAAAAAAACAAAAAATATATATATATATATATATATATATATATATATATATATATATATATATATATATATATATATGTATATATATATATATATATGTATATATATATATATATATATATATATATATATATATATATATATATATATATATATATATATATATATATATATATATATATATATATATATATATATATATATATATATATATATATATATATATATACATATATATATATATATATACATATATATATATATATATATATATATATATATATATATATATATATATATATATATATATATATATATATATATATATATATATACATATATATTCTCCCTGGGGATAGGGGTGAAAGAATACTTCCAACGCATTCCTCACGTGTCGTACAAGGCGACTAGTGGGGACGGGAGCGGGGAGCCAGAAATCCTCCCCTCCTTGTAATTTTTAACTTTCTAAAAAATGGGAAAAAGAAGGAGTCACGCGTGGAGTACTCTTCCTCCTCGTAGACTCAGATTGGGGTGTCTATACGTGTGTGGATGTAACCAAGATGTGAAAAAAGGAGAGATAGGTAGTATGTTTGAGGAAAGGAACCTGGAAGTTTGGGCTGTGAGTGAAACGAAACTCAAGGGTAAAGGGAAGAGTGGTTTGGGAATGTCTTGGGAGTAAAGTCAGGTGTTAGTGAGAGTACAACAGCAAGGGAAGGAGTAGCAGTACTCCTGAATCAGGAGTTGTGGGAGTATGTGATAGAATGTAAGAAAGTAAATTCTCGATTAATATGGGTAAAACTGAAAGTTGATGGAGAGAGATGGGTGATTATTGGTGCATATGCACCTGGGCATGAGAAGAAAGATCATGAGAGGCAAGTGTTTTGGGAGCAGCTGAATGAGTGTGTTGGTGGTTTTGATGCACGAGACCGGGTCATAGTGATGGGTGATTTGAATGCAAAGGTGAGTAATGTGGCAGTTGAGGGAATGATTGGTATACATGGGGTGTTCAGTGTTGTAAATGGAAATTGTGAAGAGCTTGTAGATTTATGTGCTGAAAAAGGACTGGTGATTGGGAATACCTTGTTTAAAAAGCGAGATATACATAAGTATACGAATGTAAGTAGGAGAGATGGCCAGAGAGCGTTATTGGATTACGTGTTAATTGACAGGCGCGCGAAAGAGAGACTTTTGGATGTTAATGTTCTGAGAGGTGCAACTGGAGGGATGTCTGATCGTTAACTTGTGTAGGCTAAGGTGAAGATTTGTATGGGTTTTCAGAAAAGAAGAGTGAATGTTGGGGTGAAGAGGGTGGTGAGAGTAAGTGAGCTTGGGAAGGAGACTTGTGTGAGGAAGTACCAGGAGAGACTGAGTACAGAATGGAAAAAGGTGAGAACAATGGAAGTAAGGGGAGTGGGGGAGGAATGGGATGTATTTAGGGAATCAGTGATGGATTGCGCAAAAGATGCTTGTGGCATTAGAAGCGTGGGAGGTGGGTTGATTAGAAAGGGTAGTGAGTGATGGGATGAAGAAGTAAGATTATTAGTGAAAGAGAAGTGAGAGGCATTTGGACGATTTTTGCAGGGAAAAAATGCAATTGAGTGGGATATGTATAAAAGAAAGAGACAGAAGGGCAAGGGAAAGGTGCAAGAGGTGAAAAAGAGGGCAAATGAGAGTTGGGGTGAGAGAGTATCATTAAATTCTAGGGAAAATAAAAAGATGTTTTGGAAGGAGGTAAATAAAGTGCGTAAGACAAGGGAGCAAATGGGAACTTCAATGAAGGGCGCAAATTGGGAAATAAATAGAGCGTGGTCGAGAGAGCAGAAGAGGGTGTTTTGAAATGGTTTGGGCACATGGAGAGAATGAGCGAGGAAAGATTGACCAAGAGGATATATATGTCGGAGGTGTAGGGGACGTGGAGAAGTGAGAGACCAAATTGGAGGTGGAAAGATGAAGTAAAAATGATTTTGAGTGATCGGGGCCTGAACATGCAGGAGGGTGAACGGCGGGCAAGGAATAGGGTGAATTGGATCGATGTTGTATACCGGGGTCGACGTGCTGTCAATAGATTGAATCAGGGCATGTGAAGCGTCTGGGGTAAACCATGGAAAGCTTTGTGGGGCCTGGATGTGGAAAGGGAGCTGTGGTTTCGGGCATTATTGCATGACAGCTAGAGACTGAGTGTGAACGAATGGGGCCTTTGTTTTCTTTTTCTAGCGCTACTTCGCACACATGAGGGGGGAGGGGGATGTTATTCCATGTGTGGCAAGGTGGCGATGGGAATGAATAAAGGCAGACAGTGTAAATTGTGTACATGTGTATATATGTATGTGTCTGTGTGTGTATATATATGTTTACATTAAGATATATGGGTATGTATATTTGCGTGTTTGGATATATATATATATATATATATATATATATATATATATATATATATATATATATATATATATATATATATATATATATATATATATATATATATGTGTGTGTAGGGGGTGGGTTGGGCCATTTCTTTCGTCTGTTTCCTTGCGCTACCTCGCAAACTCGAGGTAGCACAAGTATTTAGTTATGGCCCAACGTACTCACATTCATATATATATACATATACGTCCACACAAGCAAATATAAATACCTATACACCTCAGCGTATACATACATATACACAGACAGACATAAACGTATGTACACAGGTACATAATTCATACCGTCTGCATTTATTCATTCCCATTGCCACCCTACCACACATGAAATAACAACCCCATCGCCTCTCATGTGCGCGACGTAGCGCTAGGAAAAGACACCAATGGCCACATTCGTTCACAATCAGTCTCTAGCTGTCATGTAATAATGCACCGAAACCACAACTCCCTTTCCACATCCAGGCCCCAGAGAACTTTCCATGGTTTACCCCAGACTCTTCACATGCTCTGGATCAATCCATTGACAGCACGTCGACCCCAGTATACCACATTATTCCAATTCACTCTATTCCTTCCCCGCCTTTCACCCTCCTGCATGTTCAGGCCCCGATCACTCAAAATCTTTTTCACTCCATCTTTCCACCTCTAATTTAGTTTACCACTTCTCGTTCCCTCCACCTCTGACACATATATTCTCTTGGTAAATCTTTCCTCACTCATTCTCTCAATGTGAACAAACCATTTCAAAACACCCTCTTCTGCTCTCTCAACCACACTCTTTTTGTTACCACACATCTCTCTTACCCTTACATTACTTACTCGATCAAACCACCTCACACCATATATTATCCTCAAACATCTCATTTCCAGCACATCCACCCTCCTGCGCACAACTCTATCCATAGCCCACGCCGTGCAACCATATAATATTGTTGGAACCACTATTACATTAAACATACCCATTTCTGCTTTCTGAGATAATGTTATCGACTTCCACACATTCTTCAACGCTCCCAGAACATTCGCCCACCCCCACACCATATGATTCGCTTCCATTTCCATTTTTCCCTGCGCTCCCAAATCCACTCTCAGATATCTAGAACACTTCACTTCCTCCAGTTTCTCTCCGTTCAAACTTTCCTCCCAGTTGACTTGTCCCTCAACCCTACTGTACTTATTAACCTTGCTCTAATTCACATTTACTCTCAGCTTTCTTCTTTCAACCACTTCACCAAACTCAGTCAACAGCTTCTGCAGTTACTCATATGAATCAGCCACCAGCGCTGTATCATCAGCGAACAACAACTGTCTCACTTCCCAAGCTCTCTCATCGACAAAAGACTGCATACTTGCCCCTCTTTCTAAAACTCTTGCATTCACTTCCCTAAAAACCCTATCCATGAACAAATCAAACAACAACGGAGACATCACACACCCCTGCCGCAAAACTACATTCACTTTCCTCTCTTCCTACACGTACACATGCCTTAAATGCTCGACAAAAACTTTTCACTGCTTCTAACAATTTGCCTCCCATACCATATATTCTTAATACCTTCCACAGAGCATCTCTATCAGTTCTATTATATGCCTTCTCCAGATCCATAAATACTACATACAAATCCATTTGTTTTTCTAAGTATTTCTCACATACATTCTTCAAAGCAAACACCTGATCAACACATCCTCTACAACTTCTGAAACCACAATGCTCTTCCCGAATCTCACCTCTGTACATGCCTTCACCCTCTCAGTGAATACCCTGCCATATAATTTCCCACGAATACTCAACAGACTTATACCTCTGTAATTTGAGCACTCACTTTTATCCCCTTTGCCTTTGTACAATGGCACTATGCAAGCATTCCGCCAATCCTCAGGCACCTCACCATGAGTCATACATACAAGAAAAAATCTTACCAACCAATCAACAATACAGTCACCCCCTTTTTTTAATAAATTCCACTGCTGTACTATCCAAACCCGCTGCCTTGCCGGCTTTCATTTTCCGCAATGCTTTTACTACCTCTTCTCTATTTACTCAATCATTTTCCCTAACCCTCTAACTTTGCACACCACCTCGACCAAAATACCCTATATCTGCCACTGTATCATCAAAAACATTTAAGAAACCTTTAAAATACTCACTCCATTTCCTTCTCAAATCACCACTACTTGTTATCACCTCCCCATTGGCCCCTTTCGCTGAAGTTCCCATTTGTACCCTGGTCTTACACACTTTATTTACCTCCTTGCAAAACATCATTTTATCCTCCCTAAAGATTAACGATACTCTCTCACCCCAACTTTCATTTGCCCTCTTTTTCATCTCTTGCACCTTTCCCTTAACCTCCTGCCACTTTCTTTTATACATCTCCCACTCATTTGCATTATTTCCTTGTAAAAATCGTCCAAATGCCTCTCTCTTCTCTTTCACTAATAATTTTACTTCTTCATTCCATCACTCACTAACCTTTCCACTCTGCCCATCTCCCACGCATCTCATGCCACAAGCATCTTTTGCGCAAGACATCACTGCTTCCCTAAATACATCTCATTCATCCACCGCTCCCCTTACGTCCTTTGTTCTCACCTGTTTCCATTCTGTACTCAGTCTCTCCTGGTATTTTCTCACGCAAGTCTCCTTCCGAGGCTCACTTACTCTCACCACTGTTTTCAACCCCAACATTCTCTCTTCTTTTCTGAAAACCTCTACAAATCTTCACCTTTGCCTTCACAAGATGATGATCAGACATCCCTCCAGTTGCACCTCTCAGCTCATTAACACACAAAAGTCTCTCTTTATCACGCCTAACAATTACACATAATCCAATAACACTCTGGCCATCTCTCCTATTCACATACTTATACTTATGTATATCTCTCTTTTTAAACCAGCTATTCCCAATCACCAGTCCTTTTTCAGCACATAAATCTACATGCTCTTCACCATTCCATTTACAACACTGAACACCCCATGTACACCATATATTCCCTCAACTACCATGTTACTCACCTTTGCATACAAATCACCATCATCACCTTTGCATACAAATCACCCATCACTATAACTCGGTCTCGTGCATCAAAACTACTAACACAGTCACTCAGATGCACCCAAAACACTTGCCTCTCATGATCTTTCTTCTCTTGGCCAGGTGCATATGCAAAATTATCACCCATCTCTCTCTCCATCCACTTTCAGCTTTACCTATATCAATCTAGAGTTTACTTTCTTGCACTTTATCAAATACTCCCACCCCTCCTGTTTCAGGAAAAGTGCTACTCCTTCCCTTGCTCTTGTCCTCTCACTAACCCCTGACTTCACTCCCAAGACATTCCCAAACCACTCTTCCTCTTTACCCTTGAGCTTCGTTTGACTCAGAGCCAAAACATCCGTTCCTTTTCTCAAAAATACTACCTATCTCTCCTTTTTTCACATCTTGGTTACATCCACACACATTTAGACACCCAAATCTGAGCCTTCAAGGAGGATGAGCACTCCTCGCGTGATTCCTTCTTCTGTTTACCCTTTTCGAAAGTTAAAATACAAGGAGGGGTGGGCTCACAGCCCCCCGCTCTCGTCCACTTTATATATATATATATATATATATATATATATATATATATATATATATATATATATATATATATATATATATATATATATATTTTTTTTTTTTTTTCTTTCATACTATTCGCCATTTCAAGCATTTGCGAGGTAGCGTTAAGAACAGAGGACTGGGCCTTTGAGGAAATATCCTAACCTGGCCCCCTTCTCTGTGCAATCTTTTGGAAACAAAAAATAAAAAGATGAGAGGGAAGGATTTCCAGCCCACCGCTTCCTTCCCTTTTAGTTGCCGTCTACGACACGCAAGGAATACTTGGGAAGTATTCTTTCTCAACTATATATATATATATATATTTTTTTTTTTTTTTTTTTTTTTTTTTATACTTTGTCGCTGTCTCCCGCGTTTGCGAGGTAGCGCAAGGAAACAGACGAAAAAAATGGCCCAACCCCCCCCATACACATGTACATACACACGTCCACACACGCAAATATACATACCTACACAGCTTTCCATGGTTTACCCCAGACGCTTCACATGCCTTGATTCAATCCACTGACAGCACGTCAACCCCTGTATACCACATCGCTCCAATTCACTCTATTCCTT
This sequence comes from Panulirus ornatus, assembly GCF_036320965.1. Classification (NCBI taxonomy): domain Eukaryota; kingdom Metazoa; phylum Arthropoda; class Malacostraca; order Decapoda; family Palinuridae; genus Panulirus; species Panulirus ornatus. Next base: position 36,297,987 of record NC_092236.1, read on the forward strand.
GCCCTCCTTTCACCCTCCTGCATGTTCAGGCCCCGATCACACAAAATCCTTTTCACTCCATCTTTCCACCTCCAATTTGGTCTCCCTCTTCTCCTCGTTCCCTCCACCTCCGACACATATATCCTCTTGGTCAATCTTTCCTCACTCATTCTCTCCATGTGCCCAAACCACTTCAAAACACCCTCTTCTGCTCTCTCAACCACGCTCTTTTTATTTCCACACATCTCTCTTACCCTTACGTTACTTACTCGATCAAACCACCTCACACCACACATTGTCCTCAAACATCTCATTTCCAGCACATCCATCCTCCTACGCACAACTCTATCCATAGCCCACGCCTCGCAACCATACAACATTGTTGGAACTACTATTCCTTCAAACATACCCATTTTTGCTTTCCGGGATAATGTTCTCGACTTCCACACATTTTTCAAGGCTCCCAAAATTTTCGCCCCCTCCCCCACCCTATGATCCACTTCCGCTTCCATGGTTCCATCCGCTGACAGATCCACTCCCAGATATCTAAAACACTTCACTTCCTCCAGCCTCTCACCATTCAAACTCACCTCCCAATTGACTTGACCCTCAACCCTACTGTATATATATATATATATATATATATATATATACATATTATCCCTGGGGATAAGGGAGAAAGAATACTTCCCACGTATTCCCTGCGTGTCGTAGAGGGCGACTAAAAGGGGAGGGAGCGTGTAGCTGGAAATCCTCCACTCTCGTTTTTTTTTTTCTTTTAATTTTCCAAAAGAAGGAACAGAGAAGGGGGTCAAGTGAGGATATTCCCTCAAAGGACCAGTCCTCTGTTCTCAACGCTACCTTGCTATCGCGGGAAATGGCGAATAGTATGAAATGAAATGAAAAAAAAAAAATATATATATATATAAATGTATAAATATATATATATATATATATATATATATATATATATATATATATATATATATATATATATATATATATATATATATATATATATATATATATATATATATATTGACGTTTGTGTAAATGAATTATACATTTCCCTTTTCCATAGCCAGAGGTTGAACCATTATGTGACATTCATTTTTTTCATTTCATTTCAAGCTAGAAGCTTCAGTTTTCTAAATTATTTCTTACATTTTTCATATGTATATATATGTATATGTGTTTAAGTGTGTATATGTGCGTATGTATGTGTATATGTATATATATATGCATATATATGTATATTATCCCTGGGGATAGGGGTGAAAGAATACTTCCCACGCATTCCTCGCGTGTCGTAGAAGGCGACTAGAGGGGACGGGAGCGGGGGGCCAGAAATCCTCCACTCCTTGTATTGTTTAACTTTCTAAAATGGGAAACAAAACAAGTAGTCACGCGGGGAATGCTCATCCTCCTCGAAGGCTCATACTGGGGTGTCTAAATGTGTGTGGATGTAACCAAGATGTGAAAAAAGGAGAGATAGGTAGTATGTTTGAGGAGAGGAACCTGGATGTTTTGGCTCTGAGTGAAGCGAAGCTCAAGGGTAAAGGGAAAGAGTGGTTTGGGAATGTCTTGGGAGTAAAGTCAGGGGTTAGTGAGAGGACAAGAGCAAGGGAAGGAGTAGCAGTACTCCTGAAACAGGAGTTGTGGGAGTATGTGATAGAATGTAAGAAAGTAAATTCTCGATTAATATGGGTAAAACTGAAAGTTGATGGAGAGAGATGAGTGATTATTGGTGCATATGCACCTGGGCATGAGAAGAAAGATCATGAGAGGCAAGTGTTTTGGGAGCAGCTGAATGAGTGTGTTAGTGGTTTTGATGCACGAGACCGGGTTATAGTGATGGGTGATTTGAATGCAAAGGTAAGTAATGTGGCAGTTGAGGGAATAATTGGTATACATGGGGTGTTCAGTGTTGTAAATGGAAATGGTGAAGAGCTTCTAGATTTATGTGCTGAAAAAGGACTGGTGATTGGGAATACCTGTTTAAAAAAGCGAGATATACATAAGTATACATATGTAAGTAGCAGAGATGGCCAGAGAGCGTTATTGGATTACGTGTTAATTGACAGGCGCGCGAAAGAGAGACTTTTGGATGTTAATGTGCTGAGAGGTGCAACTGGAGGGATGTCTGATCATTATCTTGTGGAGACTAAGGTGAAGATTTGTATGAGTTTTCAGAGAAGAAGAGTGAATGTTGGGGTGAAGAGGGTGGTGAGAGTAAGTGAGCTTGGGAAGGAGGCTTGTGTGAGGAAGTACCAGGATAGACTGATTACAGAATGGAAAAAGGTGAGAACAATGGAAGTAATGGGAGTTGGGGAGGAATGGGATGTATTTAGGGAATCAGTGATGGATTGCGCAAAAGATGCTTGTGGCATGAGAAGAGTGGGAGGTGGGTTGATTAGAAAGGGTAGTGAGTGGTGGGATGAAGAAGTAAGAATATTAGTGAAAGAGAAGAGAGAAGCATTTGGACGATTTTTGCAAGGAAAAAATGCAATCAAGTGGGAGATGTATAAAAGAAAGAGACAGGAGGTCAAGAGAAAGGTGCAAGAGGTGAAAAAGAGGGCAAATGAGAGTTGGGGTGAGAGAGTATCATTAAATTTTAGGGAGAATAAAAAGATGTTCTGGAAGGAGGTAAATAAAGTGCGTAAGACAAGGGAGCAAATGGAAACTTCAGTGAAGGGTTCTAAACGGGAGGTGATAACAAGTAGTGGTGATGTGAGGAGATGGAATGAGTATTTTGAATGTTTGTTGAATGTGTTTGATGATAGAGTGGCAGATATAGGGTGTTTTGGTCGAGGTGGCGTGCAAAGTGAGAGGGTTAGGGAAAATGATTTCGTAAATAGAGAAGAGTTAGTAAGAGCTTTGCGGATGCTGAAAGCCGGCAAGGCAGCAGGTTTGGATGGTATTGGAGTGGAATTTATTAAAAAATAGGGTTACTGTATTGTTGACTGGCTGGTAAGGTTATTTAATGTATGTATGACTCATGGTGAGGTGCCTGAGGATTGGCGGAATGAGTGCCATTCTACAAAGGTAAAGGGGATAAGAGTGAGTGCTCAGATTACAGAGGTATAAGTTTGTTAAGTATTCCTGGTAAGTTATATGGGAGGGTATTGATTGAGAGGGTGAAGGCATGTACAGAGCATCATACTGGGGAAGAGCAGTGTGGTTTCAGAAGTGTTAGAGGATGTGTGGATCAGGTGTTTGCTTTGAAGAAGGTATGTCAGAAATACTTAGAAAAGCAAATGGATTTGTATGTAGCATTTATGGATCTGGAGAAGGCATATGATAGAGTTGATAGATATGCTCTGTGGAAGGTATTAAGAATATATGGTGTGGGAGGCAAGGTGTTAGAAGCAATGAAGAAATTTTATTGAGGATGTAAGGCATGTGTACGTGTAGGAAGAGAGGAAAGTGATTGGTTCTCAGAGAATGTAGGTTTGCGGTAGGGGTGTGTGATGTCTCCATGCTTGTTTGATTTGTTTATAGATGGGGTTGTTAGGGAGGAGAATGCAAGAGTTTTGGAAAGAGGGGCAAGTATGAAGTCTGTTGTGGATGAGAGAGCTTGGGAAGTGAGTCAGTTGTTGTTCGCTGATGATACAGCGCGTGTGGCTGATTCATGTGAGAAACTGCAGAAGCTGGTGACTGAGTTTGGTAAAGTGCGTGAAAGAAGAAAGTTAAGAGTAAATGTGAATAAGAGCAAGGTTATTAGGTACAGTAGGGTTGAGGGTCAAGTCAGTTGGGAGGTAAGTTTCAATGGAGCAAAACTGGAGGAAGTGAAGTGTTATTAATATCTGGGAGTGGATCTGACAGCGGATGTAACCATGGAAGCGGAAGTGAATCATAGGGTGGGGGAGGGGGCGAAAACTCTGGGAGCCTTGAAGAATGTGTGGAATTCGAGAACATTATATCCGAAAGCAAAAATGGCTATGTTTGAAGGAATAGTGGTTTTAGTAATGTTGTATGGTTGCGAGGCGTGGGCTATGGATAGAGTTGTGCGCAGGAGGATGGATGTGATGGAAATGAGATGTTTGAGGACAATGTGAGGTGTGAGGTGGTTTGATCGAGTATGTAACGTAAGGGTAAGAGAGATGTGTGGAAATAAAAAGAGCGTGGTTGAGAGAGCAGAAGAGGGTGTTTTGAAATGGTTTGGGCACATGGAGAGAATGAGTGAGGAAAGATTGACCAAGAGGATATGTGTGTCGGAGGTGGAGGGAACGAGAAGTGGGAGACCAAATTGGAGGTGGAAAGATGGAGTGAAAAAGAATTTGTGTGATCGGGGCCTGAACATGCAGGAGGGTGAAAGGAGGGCAAGGAATAGAGTGAATTGGATCGATATGGTATACCGGGGTTGACGTGCTGTCAATGGATTGAATCAGGGCATATGAAGCGTCTGGGGTAAAGCTGTGAAGGAAATGGAAAGCTGTGTAGGTATATATATTTGCGTGTGTGGACGTATGTATATGCATGTGTATGGGGGTGGGTTGGGCCATTTCTTTCGTCTGTTTCCTTGCGCTACCTCACAAACGCGGGAGACAGCGGCAAAAAAAAATATATATATATATTATCCTTGGGGATAGGGGAGAAAGAATACTTCCCACGTATTCCCTGCGTGTCGTAGAAGGCGACTAAAAGGGAAGGAAGCGGTGGGCTGGAATTCTTGCCCTCTTTCTTTTTTTTTTTTTTCCAAAGGAAGGAACAGAGAAGGGACCGGGTGAGGATGTTTACTCAAAGGCCCAGTCCTCTGTTCTTAACGATACCTCGCTGAGGCGGGAAATGGTGAATGGTATGAAAAAAAGAAATATATATATACATATATATATATATATATATATATATATATATATATATATATATATATATATATATATATATATATATATATATATATATATATATATATATATATATATATAGATATATATATATTTTTTTTTTTTGCTTTGTCGCTGTCTCCCGCGTTTGCGAGGTAGCGCAAGGAAACAGACGAAAGAAATGGCCCAACCCACCACCATACACAAGTATATACATACGTCCACAAACGCAAATATACATACCTACACAGCTTTCCATGGTTTACCCCAGACGCTTCACATGCCCTGATTCAATCCACTGACAGCACGTCAACCCCGGTACACCACATCGATCCAATTCACTCTATTCCTTGCCCTCCTTTCACCCTCCTGCATGTTCAGGCCCCGATAACACAAAATCTTTTTCACTCCATCTTTCCACCTCCAATTTGGTCTCCCACTTCTCCTCGTTCCCTCCACCTCCGACACATATATCCTCTTTGTCAATCTTTCCTCACTCATTCTCTCCATGTGCCCAAATCATTTCAAAACACCCTCTTCTGCTCTCTCAACCAAGCTCTTTTTATTTCCACACATCTCTCTTACCCTTACGTTACTTACTCGATCAAACCACCTCACACCACACATTGTCCTCAAACATCTCATTTCCAGCACATCCATCCTCCTGCGCACAACTCTATCCATAGCCCACGCCTCGCAACCATACAACATTGTTGGAACCACTATTCCTTCAAACATACCCCTTTTTCCTTCCCGAGATCATGTTCTCTACTTCCACACATTCTTCAAGACTCCCAGATTTTTCGCCCCCTCCTCCATTTTATGATCCACTTCCGCTTCCATGGTTTCATCCGCTGCCAGATCCACTCCCAGATATCTAAAACACTTTACTTCCTCCAGTTTTCCTCCATTCCAACTTAGCTCCCAATTGACTTGACCCTCAACCCTACTGTACCTAATAACCTTGCTCTTATTCACATTTATTCTTAACTTTCTTCTTTCACACACTTTACCAAACTCAGTCACCAGCTTCTGCAGTTTCTCACATGAATCAGCCACCAGCGCTGTATCATCAGTGAACAACTGACTCCCTTCCCAAGCTCTCTCATCCCCAACAGACTTCATACTTGCCCCTCTTCCCAAAACTCTTGCATTCACCTCCCTAACAACCCCATCCATAAACAAATTAAACAACCAGGAGACATCACACACCCCTGCCGCAAACCTACATTCACTGAGAACCAATCACTTTCCTCTCTTCCTACACGTACACATGCCTTACATCCTCGATAAAAACTTTTCACTGCTTCTAACAACTTGCCTCCCACACCATATATTCTTAATACCTTCCACAGAGCATCTCTATCAACTCTATCATATGCCTTCTCCAGATCCATAAATGCTACATACAAATCCATTTGCTTTTCTAAGTATTTCTCACATACATTCTTCAAAGCAAACACCTGATCCACACATTCTCTACCACTTCTGAAACCACACTGCTCTTCCCCAATCTGATGCTCTGTACATGCCTTCACCCTCTCAATCAATACCCTCCCATACAATTTACCAGGAATACTCAACAAACTTATACCTCTGTAATTTGAGCACTCACTCTTATCCCCTTTGCCTTTGTACAATGGCACTATGCACGCATTCCGCCAATCCTCAGGCACCTCACCATGAGTCATACATACATTAAATAACCTTACCAACCAGTCAATAATACAGTCACCCCCTTTTTAAAGAATTCCACTGCAATACCATCCAAACCTGCTACCTTGCCGGTTTTCATCTTCCGCAAAGGTTTTACTACCTCTTCTCTGTTTACCAAATCATTTTCCCTAACCCTCTCACTTTGCACACCACCTCGACCAAAACACCCTATATCTGCCACTCTATCATCAAACACATTCAACAGACCTTCAAAATACTCACTCCATCTCCTTCTCACATCTCCACTACTTGTTATCACCTCCCCATTTGCGCCCTTCACTGAAGTTCCCATTTGCTCCCTTGTCTTACGCACTTTATTTACCTCCTTCCAAAACATCTTTTTATTCTCCCTAAAATTTAATGATACTCTCTCACCCCAACTCTCATTTGCCCTCTTTTTCACCTCTTCCACCTTTCTCTTGACCTCCTGTCTCTTTTTTTTTATACATCTCCCACTCAATTGCATTTTTTCCCTACAAAAATAGTCCAAATGCCTCTCTCTTCTCTTTCACTAATAATCTTACTTCTTCATCCCACCACTCACTACCCTTTCTAATCAACCCACCTCCCACTCTTCTCATGCCACAAGCATCTTATGCGCAATCCATCACTGATTCTCTAAATACATCCCATTCCTCCCCCACTCTCCTTACTTCCATTGTTCTCACCTTACGAACTGGTATCGCTGGCAGCTGCCACGAAGCGATCGAAGGACCAACGTGGCTGTGATATTTCCTGTTAAGGCGCAGCCTCACGCGGGATCCCTCCTGTACAGGAGGAACGAGGGAACGGAACATCTAAACACAAGAGACCAGTGCCAGGCGAAGTGATCCTTCCAGTACACAATGGGCAATGCTTGAGCTGGATTCTGGCTGAAGAATGGCTGCTCTCAACCATGGTCACAGCTTGAGCGTCGCGTCATGAGAAGAACCATCATAATGGAGTTGCACGGACTGTGATCCTTGCTGTGGTTACAAGAATGTTCTTCCGCCCACCAGTGATGCTACTACGTTTGTGAATCAAGAACCAATGCAACACAAACCTCGCCAGGTGTTAGAGTGTCCCGCAGTGTATTGTGACAGACGTCCCCAGAACTTTTTTAAAGGGGAAGTAAATGTTTATAGTTGTGTTACTGGAGTGATAGTTTTCATACATGGTGCTTTGACAA
>NC_092236.1:36310675-36319096 GCF_036320965.1 Panulirus ornatus
CTCCTGAATCAGCAGATTTCATTCAGTACAGGAAGAGCCCACACAGTCTAATTGCCATGGTCAGTAAAACCACCACACACACACACATATATATATATATATATATACTCATCAGAGAAAAACTCATGAGTTGGTCTATCCAGCTTTAGCGAAGTGGCGCAAGGAAACAGACGAAAGAATGGCCCAACCCACTCATATACATATGTGTATACATACACGTCCACACACAGCACATATATATACCTATACATCAACGTATACATATATATACACACTCAGACATAAACATATATACCCATGTACATAATTCATACTGTCTGCCCTTATTCACTCTCGTCGTCAACTCACCACACATGAAATGACAACCCCTCCCCTTGCTTTTGTGCGAGGTAGCGCTAGAAAAACAGAGAAATAAAATGTCCGCATTAGTTCACAATCACTCTTTAGCTGTCATGTATAACGCACCGAAACCACAGATTCCCTTCCACATATTCCCCCACAAAATTTTCCATGATTTACCTCAGACGCTTTACGTTCTCTGGCTTAAACAATTGACAGCACGTCGACCCCGGTGCACCATATCGTTAGAATTCACTGTATTCTTTGCATGCCTTTCACCCTCCTGCAAGCTCAGGCCCCGATCACTCAAAAGCTTTTTCACTCCATCTTTCCAACTCCTATTTGGTCTCCCACTTCTCTCGTTCCCTCCATCTCTGACACATATATCTTCTTTGTCAATCTTTCCTAACTCATTCTCTCCTTGTGACCAAACCATTTCAAAACACCCTCTTCTGCTCTCTCAACCACACTCTTTCTATTATCACACATATCTCTTACCCTTTCATTACTTACTCGATTAAACCACCTCACACCATATATTGCCCTCAAACATCTCATTTCCAGCACTTCCACCCTCCACACAACTCTATCTAGAGCCCACGCCTCGCAACCATATAACATTGTTGGAACCACTATTCCTTTAGACATGCCCATTTTTGCTTTCCAAGATAACGTTTTCGACCTCCTCACATTTTTTAACGCTCCCAGGACTTTCACCCACTCCCCCACTCTATGATTCATTTCCGCTTCCATGCTTCCATCCGGTGCCAAATCCACTGCCAGACATCTAAAACACTTCACTTCCTCCAGTTTCTCTCCATTCAAACTCACCTCCTAATTGACTTGTCTCTCAAACCTTCTGTACCAAATAAACTTGCTCTTATTCACATTTACTCTCAGCTTTCCTCTTTCACACACTTTACCAAACTGAGTCACCAGCTTCAGCACTTTCTCACCCGAATCAGCCACCAGCGCTGTATCATCAGCGAACAAAAGCTGACTCACTTCCCAAGCTCTCTCATATACAACAGATTGCATACTTCCCATCTTTGCAAAGACAACACCTGATCCACACATCCTCTACCACTTCTGAAACCACACTGCTCTTCCCCAATATGATGCTGTGTACATGCCTTCACCCTCTCAATCAATTATCTCGCTTATAATTTCCCAAGAATACTCAACAAACTTATACGTCTGTAACTTGAGCAATCACTTTTATCCCCATTGCCTTTGTACAATGGCACTATGCAAGTATTCCGCCAGTCCTCATGCACCTCACCATGAGTCATACATACATTAAATAACCTTACCAACCAGTCAACAATACAGTTACCCCCTTTTTTAATAAATTCCATTGCAGTGCCATCCAAACCCGTTGGCTTGCCTTCATTCATCTTCCGCAAAGCATTTACTACATCTACTATGTTTACCAAATAATTCTCGCTAACCCCTCTAACTTTGCACACCACCGTGACCAAAACAACCTATATTTGCCACTCTATCATCAAACGCACTCAACAGACCTTCAAAATACTCACTCCATCTCCTTACATCACCACTACTTGTTATCACCTCTCCATTAGCCCACTTCACTGATGTTCCCATTTCTTCACTTGTTTTAGGCACTTTATTTACCTCCTTCCAAAACATCTTTTTATTCTCCCTAAAATTTAATATACTCTCTCACCCAACCCTCATTTGCCGTCATTTTCGCCTCCTGCACCTTTCCCTTGCCTCCTCCCACTTCCTTTTATACATCTCCCATTTATTTGCATTACTTCCCTGCAGAAATCGTCCAAATGTCTCTCTCTTCTGTTTCACTATTAATCTTACTTCTTCATCCTACCACTCACTACCCTTTCTAATCTGCCCACCTCCCACGCTTCTCATGCCACAAGTATCTTTTCCACAAGCCATAACTGCTTCCCTAAATACATCCCAAATATATGTATACATATATATATATATATATATATATATATATATATATATATATATATATATATATATATATATATATATACGAATAAAGTGCATATGAACGCGCACCTTCATAGAACATACAAACCTCCAACAGCCAGGATCGAACCCGTGACCCCTGTGTAAGAGGCAGGCATGTAACCGCTTCCCAAGCTCTCACAATGGTGAGCAACGGGGTCTATACCGGTTATTTCCCAACAGACGCACATAGCCAGCTGATAGCGTTTTACCGAACCTAACTGTACAACGCGGAGGTATATGAATACGAATAAAGTGCATATGAAGGCGCACCTTCATAGAAGATACAAACCTCCAAACCTTCCCATTTGAAGGTTTGTTGAATGTGTTTGATGATAGAGTGGCAGACATAGGGTGTTTTGGTCGAGTTGGTGTGCAAAGTGAGAGGGTTAGGGAAAATGATTTGGTAAACAGAGAAGAGGTAGTAAAAGCTTTGCGGAAAATGAAAGCCGGCGAGGCAGCAGGTTTGGATGATATTGAAGTGGAATTTATTAAAAAAGGGGGTGACTGCATTGTTGACTGGTTGGTAAGGTTATTCAATATATGTATAATTTAGGGTGAGGTGCCTGAGGATTGGCGGAATGCGTGCATAGTGCCATTGTGCAAAGGCAAAGGGGATACGAGTGAGTGATCAAATTACAGAGGTATAAGTTTGTTGAGTATTCCTGGTAAATTATACGGGAGGGTATTGATTGAGAGGGTGAAAGAATGTACATAGCATCAGATTGGGGAAGAGCATTGTGGTTTCAGAAGTGGTAGAACATGTGTAGATCAGGTGTTTGCTTTGAAGAATGTATGTGAGAAATACTTAGAATAGCAAATGGATTTGTATATAGCATTTATGGATCTGGAGATAGAGTTGACAGAGATGCTCTGTGGAAGGTACTAAAAATATATAGTGTGGGAGAGAAGTTGTAAGAAGCAGTGAAAAGTTTTTATCGAGGATGTGAGGCATGTGTACGTGTAGGAAGAGAGGAAAATGATTGGTTCTTAGTGAATATAGGTTTGCGGCAGGGGTGTGTGATGTCTCCATGGTTGTTTAATTTATTTATGGATGGGGTTGTTAGGGAGGTGAATACAAGAGTTTTGGAAAGAGGGGCAAGTATGAAGTCTGTTGTGGGTGAGAGAGCTTGGGAAGTGAGTCAGTTGTTGTTCGCTGATGATTCAGCGCTGGTGGCTGATTCATGTGAGAAACTGCTGAAGCTGGTGACTGAGTTTGGTAAAGTGTGTGAAAGAAGAAAGTTAAGAGTAAATGTGAATAAGAGCAAGGTTATTAGGTACAGAAGGGTTGAGGGTCAAGTCAACTGGGAGGTAAGTTTGAATGGAGAAAAACTGGAGGAAGTAAAGTGTTTTAGATATCTGGGAGTGGATCTGGCAGCGGATGGAACCATGGGAGCGGAAGTGAATCATAGGGTGGTGGAGGGGGCGAGAATTCTGGGAGCCTTGAAGAATGTGTGGAAGTCGAGAACATTATCTCCGAAAGCAAAAATAGGTATGTTTGAAGGAATAGTGGTCCGAACAATGTTGTATGGTTGTGAGGCGTGGGCTATGGATAGAGTTGTGCGCAGGAGGGTGGATGTGCTGGAAATGAGATGCTTGAGGACAATATGTGGTGTGAGGTGGTTTGATCGAGTAAATAATGTAAGGGTAAGAGAGATGTGTGGAAATAAAAAGAGCGTGGTTGAGAGAGCAGAAAAGGGTGTTTTGAAATGCTTTGGGCACACGGAGAGAATGAGTGAGGAAAGATTGACCAAGAGGATATATGTGTCGGAGGTGGAGGGAACGAGAAGTGGGAGACCAAATTGGAGGTGGAGAGATGGAGTGAAAAAGATCTTGAGTGATCGGGGCCTGAACATGCAGGAGAGTGAAAGGCGTGAAAGGAATAGAGTGAATTGTGTCGATGTGCTATACCGGGGTCGACGTTCTGTCAATGGATTGAATCAGGGCATGTGAAGCGTCTGGGGAAAATCATGGAAATTTCTCTGGGGCCTGGATGTGGAAAGGGAGCTGTGGTTTCGGTGCATTATCGCATGGCAGCTAGAGACTGAGTGTAAACGAATGAGGCCTTTGTTGTCTTTTCCTACGCTACCTCGCACAAATGAGGGGGAGGGGGAATTTATTCCATGTGTGGCGAGGTGACGATAGGAATGAATAAAGGCAGACAGTGTGAATTTTGTGCATGTGTATATATGTATGTGTCTGTGTATGTATATATATGTGTACATTGAGATGAATGGGTATGCATATTTGCGTGTGTGGACGTGTGTGTATGTGCATGTGTATGGGGGTGGGTTAGCCCATTTCTTTCTTCTTTTTCCTTGCGCTACCTCGCAAGCGCGGGAGACAGCGACAAAGCAAAATAGATAAATGAATAGATAAATAAATATATATATATATATATATATATATATATATATATATATATATATATATATATATATATATATATATATATATATTTTTTTTTTGTCGCTGTCTCCTGCGTTTGCGAGGTAGCGTAAGGAAACAGACGAAAGAAATGGCCCAACCCACCCCCATACACATGCATATACATACACGTCCACACACGCAAATATACATACCTACACAGCTTCCCATGGTTTACCCCAGACGCTTCACATGCCCTGATTCAATCCACTGACAGCACGTCAAACCCGGTATACCACGTCGATCCAATTCACTTTATTCCTTGCCCTCCTTTCACCCTCCTTCATGTTCAGTCCCCGATCACACAAAATCTTTTTCACTCCATCTTTCAACCTCCAATTTGGTCTCCCACTTCTCCTCGTTCCCTCACCTCCGATACATATATCCTCTTGGTCAATCTTTCCTCACTCATTCTCTCCATGTGCCCAAACCATTTCAAAACACCCTCTTCTGCTCTTTCAACCACGCTCTTTTTATTTCCACACATCTCTCTTACCCTTACGTTACTTGCTCGATCAAACCACCTCACACCACACATTGTCCCTAAACATCTCATTTCCAGCACATCCACCCTCTTGCGCACAACTCTATCCATAGCCCACGCCTCGCAACCATACAACATTGTTGGAACTACTATTCCTTCAAACATACCCATTTTTGCTTTCCGAGATGATGTTCTCGACTTCCACACATTCTTCAAGGCTCCCAGGATTCTCGCCCCCTCCCCCACCCTATGATCCACTTCCGCTTCCATGGTTCCATCCGCTGCCAGATCCACTCCCAGATATCTAAAACACTTTACTTCCTCCATTTTTTCTCCATTCAAACTTACCTCCCAGTTGACTTGACCCTCAACCCTACTGTACCTAACAACCTTGCTCTTATTCACATTTACTCTTAACTTTCTTCTTTCACACACTTTGCCAAACTCAGTCACCAGCTTCTGCAGTTTCTCACGTGAATCAGCCACCAGCGCTGTATCATCAGCGAACAACAACTGACTCACTTCCCAAGCTCTCTCATCCCCAACAGACTTCATACTTGCCCCTCTTTCCAAAACTCTTGCATTCACCTCCCTAACAACCCCATCCATAAACAAATTAAACAACCATGGAGACATCACACACCCCTGCCGCAAACCTACATTCACTGAGAACCAATCACTTTCCTCTCTTTCTAGACGTACACATGCCTTACAACCTCGATAAAAACTATATATATATATATATATATATATATATATATATATATATATATATATATATATATATATATATATATATATATATATATATATATATATATATATATATGCGTGGGAAGAATGCTTCCCACGCATCCCTCACGTGTCGTAGAACTCAACTTAAGGGGACGGGAGCGGCAGTGAGTGGTCATCCTCCTCGAAGGCCCAGATTGGGGTGTTTGTGGATGTAACGAAGATGAGAAAAAATGAGAAATAGGTAGTATATTTGAGGAAAGGAACCTAGATGTTTTGGCTCTGAGTGAAATTAAGCTCGAAGGCAAAGGGGAGGAGTGGTTTGTGAATGTCTTGGTAGTAAAGTCTGGGGTTGGTGAGAGGACAAGAGCAAGGGAAGGAGTATCACTACTCCTGAAACAGTAGTGGTGGGAGTATGTGATAGCGTGTAACAAAGTAAACTCTAAATTGATATGGGTAAAAGTGAAAGTGGATGGAGAGAGATGTTTGCTTCTTGGTACATATTCACCTGGGCATGAGAAGAAGGATCATGAGAGGCAAGTGCTTTGGGAGCAGCTGAGTTAGTTTGTTAGTAGTTTTGATGCACGAGACTGTTATAGTGATGGGGATTTCAATGCAAAGGTGAGTAATGTGGCAATTGAGATAATAATTGGTGTGCATCGGGTGTTCAGTGTTGTAAAGGGAAATGGTGTAGAGCTTGTAGATTTGTGCGCTGAAAAAGGACTGTTGATTGGGAATACCTTTTATAGATAGAGATATACATAAGTATGCGTATGTAAGTAAAAGAGCTGGCCAGAGAGCTTTATTAGATTCCGTGTTAATTGATAGGCGCGCGATAAAGAGACTTTTAGATTTTATTGTGCTGAGAGGTGGAACTGGAGGGATGTCTGATGATAATCTTGAGGAGGCGAAAGTGAAGATTTGTAGTGGTTTTCAGAAAAGAAAAGAGAGTTGAGAGTAAGTAGGCTTAGGAATGAGACTTGTATGAGGAAGTACCAGGAGAGACTGGGTATAGATTAGAAAAAAGTGAGAACAGAGGTAAGGGGAGTGGGAGAGGAATGGAATGTATTTTGGGAAGGAGTGATGGCTTGCGTGAAAGATGCATGTGGAATGAGAAGCCTGGGAGGTGGGGAGATTAGAAAGGGTAGTGAGTTGTGGGATGAAGAGGTAAGATTATCAGTGAAAGAGAAGAGAGAGGCATTTGGACGATTTTTGCAGGTAAATAATGCAAATGACTGGGAGATATATAAAAGAAAGAGGCAGGAGGTCAAGAGTAAGATGCATGAGGTGAAAAAGAGGGCAAATGAGATTTGGGGTGAGAGAGTATCATCAAAATTTAATGAGAATGAAATGATGTTTTGGAAGGAGGTAAATAAAGTGGGTAAGACAAGTGAACAAATGGGAACATCAGTGAAGAGGGCGAATGGGGAGGTGATAAAAAGTAGTGGTGATGTGAGAAGGAGATGGAGTGAGTATTTTGAAGGTTTATTAAATGTGTTGGATGATATAGGGTGTTTTGGTCGAGGTGGTGTGCAAGTTGAGATGGTTAGGGAGAATGATTTGGTAAGCAGAGAAGAGGCAGTAAAAGTTTTGCGTAAGATGAAAGCCGGCAAGACAGCGAGTTTGAATTGTACTGCAGTGAAAATTATTAAAAAAAAGGGGGTGACTTTTTTTTGATCGGTAAGTAAAAGTATTTAAAGTATGTATGACTCATGGTGAGGTGCCTGAGGATTGGCAGAATGCATGCATAGTGTCATTGTACAAAGGCAAAGACGATAGAGGTGAGGACTCAAATTATACAAATTATACAAATTATATGGGAGGGAATTGATTGAGAGGGTGAAGGCATGCACAGACCATCAGGTTGGGGAAGGGCAGTGTGGTTTCAGAAGTGGTAGAGGATGTGTGGATTAGGTGTTTGCTCTGAAGAATGTATGTTAGAGAATGTATGGTTGAGAGAGCAGAAGAGGGTGTTTTGAAAATGGTTTGGACCATGGCGAGAGGGAACGGGGGAGAAGTGGAAAACCAAATTTGGGGGTGGAGGATGCAGTGAAAAAAATTTTGAGCGATCGTGCCTGAACTGAGGGGTGAAAGGCGTGAAAAGGGAAAAGAGTGAAGTGGAACGAGTGGTTTCCAGGGTCGACGTGCTGTGAATGGATTGGACCAGTGTATGTGAAGTGTCTGGGGTAAACCTGGAATTTTTTTGGGGCCTTTTTTAGGCTACCCCTTTTGACATGCCCTTTGGGGGGGGATGTCTATCATGTGTGGCGGGGTGGCGACGGGAATGAAAAAGAGCGCAAGAAGAATTTGTGCATGTGTATAATGGGTAATATGTGTGGTATAAAAAAGTTTCGTTGAGATGTATGGGATGTATTTCTCGTTGAGCGTGTGTGTAGGTTGGGCCATTCTTTGTATGTTTCCTTGCGCTGAGTCCTAAC
>NC_092236.1:36319196-36329196 GCF_036320965.1 Panulirus ornatus
ATTGGTCCAAGTATTTATGTACTTCAGAGTTCTTATTCGTCTAACCTTCAATTCTTCATCAGATCCTTGAAATATTTTATTTGGTTGCAGTATTCGAGATGTTTCTTTGATTGTGATTACGGAATTAAAAGAATGATTTAGTATGGTATCCATTTCCTTGTCGTCAGTAGTTAGTGTGTCATGTTCGTTCCATAATGGTTCGATTCCTCTTATTGTCTTCCTTTATCTTATATATTTAAAGAATTCCTGGGGATTATTTTCAACTTTCAAGGAAGTTTTGCTTTCTTCCTCGCGTTTACTCTGTCTTATGACCTTATTACACTTTCTATGAATTTTGATTAATCCTGGTAATTTTCATCAGTTCCAATTGATTTGAATTTCTTGCATGTTTTCTTATTTTGACGAATTTGTCCTTCTGTACTCCTATTCATCCATTATGGTTTTGAAATATTGCAAGTTCTCTTCGTAATTCGTGGAATATGTTTATTTCTGATTTCGAGTGGTGTGTTTTTAGACATATTCCACATTTCCTCTACTGTGTAAACGTCAATAAGTTTTATCCAATTGGTGCTGCTAATTTCTTGTCCAATGTTTTCAACATTTGTTCGCCTGTAATCTGAGATCAACAGTTTGTTGCCATTTACTTCTTAATCTAAATTCATCTCTAATCTGATCAAACTCCGATCGCTGTTTGACAAAATTTCGCCTACTACGCAAGAGTTGATTAAGTTTGTATCACGGGTGAGGACAAGATCAAGGATGTCTTTGCCTTTAGTTATCTTTTAATTAACTGATCTAGAGAAGCGTCTTCAACCAGTTCCGTTAGTCTCGTTCGCTCTCTGTCACCTGTTAACGTGTTCCTGTTTATGCTTGGACTGTTGAAGTCTACTATTATAACCTCTTTACTGTTTACTATAGTTTTTATTTCATTGTATAACTCTTTTTTTCTTATTTTCTTAGGAGGTCTGTAAATAGCGCCGAGACGTAGTTTACTTTTGAACTTGTCGGTAATGTCGATATAAAGAGATTCGCAAGTGTGTGTGTCTACTTTTGTTATCTTAACAGCACTTGGCTGTTATCATCGTAGATCAGACCTCCACCACCTACCCTGTAAAAGTGATCTTTCGTAAAAAGTTTGTATCCGAATACTGACAACTCAGCGATTAAGCGTTAATTCTACTAGTCTACCCACGTTTCTGAGATTGCAATAATGTTCGGTCTTTTAGTAACTGCTTAGGATATAAGTTCATCGCGTTTCATAATGATGCTTCGGGCATTAGTGTATATTAAACTTATTTTCTTTCGAGACGATTTCTGGGCTGAATTTGCCTTTTTTTTTTTCTGTGGGTATGGGTGTTTTGTATTATCACTGTTAATTTCTGCGTGTGAAGCAGCCTTACCTTGTCCCTAAAAGTTACCTGAGAGTTGACTTGTAGCTGTGCTAACCCACTCCTTATACTGCCTGAGTTGTCCCCAACTGATCCTACTAGACCTTTCTTTGCTAATACCTCAGCTTGTGAAGTTACCGCTACTCGTCGAGGATCCCTATCGCCAAGGTCCCATCCATCCTCTACCGTTACCGTTATAGAAGTCAAACTGGACGCCTTGTTCCTCAGATCCTGTTCACACTTAGATTCCCCCCTCACCGACCCACTCCCCACAACTACCTTCTCACTATTCCCAACTTTCCTAGTTCCTTCTTTAGCTAGATCGTGATTTGCTCTCCTCAGTAGTTTTGATATATATATCAAAAAATGACATAATATTCCCATCCAGTACTCTGCCAAGACAGGCTTTCCCTATTCCATTTAAGTGAAGGCCATTCTTAGCGTACAGAGATGTATCATGGCTAAAATGGTTCCAAAGGTACAAACAATCCTCCCACTACAGATAGCTTCGATTCTACTGCTAATCCCCAGCATTCTACTGAGGGTGCAGGAATCGACGTCATATTGGCAGCAATCCCGATATCATAAGCTTCCTACGACTTTCTTTGAACTTGTTCGTAAGTTCCCTATACTTCGTTACTATTTCTTCCGATCTCCCATTAACTGCATTGTTCGTCTTCACCTGAACGTCAAAGATTACATCCTCGGGATTGTTTGAGACTATGTCTTCAAACTTATTTAGGACTTGTTCTGTCCTAGCACCTGCACAACACACGTTCTTCCTATTTCTACCCATCGCACAGAACTCCTGGTCCTGATGTCTGACTATAGACTCCCCAAACAGGATGATGCTACGATCATCCTGTACTTCATCATCTGGTACGCTAAACCTATTGTGAGTGGAGAGTTTGTTCAGTTATTCGGTAATGCGGCGACAAGTTTTCCTCGCAGATTCGAGTAAGAAACTGCTGAAGTTGGTGACAGAGTTTGCAAGAGTTTGTGAAAGGAAGAATTTGAAAGTATATGCGAATATATGCAAAGTTACTAGATTTAGCAGAAAAGAGGGACAGGTTAGCTGGGGTATGAGTTGAAATGGAGAAAATTTAGAGATAGTAATGTGTTTTAGATATCTGGGAGTGGACGTGGCACCTAATGGAACCATGGAAGCGTGAGTTACAGGGTGGATGAAGGGGGCGTAGGTTCAGGGAGCACTGAATATTATATGGAAAAAGAGGTCGCTATCTGGAAAAGCGAAAATGGGTGTTTGAAGATAAAGTTATCCGAGCGATCTTTGTATGCATGCGTAGTATGGGCTATAGATGAGGATGTGCAGAGGAGGATGAATGTGTTGGATAATTCATTTGAGGGCAATATGTGGTGTGAGGTGGTTTCATCGAATATATGCTAAAACAGGTAGAGAGAAGAGAGGTGATGAAAAGTGGCTGAGAGAGCTGAAGAGGGTGCGCTGAGAAGGTTTGGACATATGGAGAGAATGAGTGAGGAAAGGTTGACAGAGGATATATGTCTCTGAAGTGGAGGGGATAAGGAAATGGGGGAGACCAATTGGAGACGAAAGGGTGGAGTTGAAACGATTATGAGAGTTCGGAGTCTGAACATACAGAAAGGTGAAAGGCGTGCACATGATACACTGCTGCAAAAGATGTGACTTGGTACACAGGAGTCGACATGCTGACAGTTGACTGAACCAGGGCATGTAAAGCGGCCGGGGAAAACTATGGAAAGGTCTGTGGGGCTTGCTGTGTAGAGAGCTGTGGTTTGTGTACGTTGCGTATGACAATTAGAGAATGAATGTAGAGAATCAGAGTGCTGGGGTGCAAAAGATAAGAGAAATAAAGCTTGATATATTAGAGTTCTGAAATGGAAAATATGAGAGTTCTGAAGTTTGAAACATCAGAGTGTTAAAGTTAAAACATTAGAGTGTTGGAGTTTAAGACATCAGAGTGATAGAGTGGCAAGAATCAGAGTGCCCAGAAATTAAACAACAGGGCGCTAAAGAGTAAAACTTCGGCGTTCTTAAATGGAGAGCAGCCAAAGTGTTCAAGTGTAAAGCAGCAGAACTCTAGAGCATAAAACACCAGAGCGCTAGAATATGAAACGTTAGAGTATTGGTGGGTAAAGCATCAGAGTGTTGGAGTACAATACATCAGAGTGCTTGAGTGCAGAGTGCTAGAGTATTGGAGTGTAAAGCATTACAGTGCTGGAGTGCAATACAAAGTGCTGAAGTGCAGAGTGCCAGAGTACTGACGTGTAAAGCATGAAAGTACTGTAAAGTGCCAGAGGACTGAAGTGGAGAGCATGAGAGTGCTGGAGTGTGTAAGGTAAGAGCACTGGAGTGTAAAGCATCAGAAGTGCTGGAGTGTAAAACGTTAGAGTACTGGAGTATGAATCATCAGAATGTTAGAGTACTGGAGTATGAATCATCAGAATGTTAGAGTACTGGTGTATGAATCATCAGAATGTTAGAGTACTGGTGTATGAATCATCAGAATGTTAGAGTACTGGAGTATGAATCATCAGAATGTTAGAGTACTGGAGTATGAATCATCAGAATGTTAGAGGGTATAACATTATAATGCTGGTGTATAAAACGCCAGAGTGTTGGAGTGTGATGTAGAGGATTATGTACAAAACCTCAGAATGCTGACATTTGAAGTGTTTATGTGAAACGTCAGAGCACTGACTGAAATATAAAACATTAAAGGGCTAAAGTGAAATGTAATAAAGATAGTCTGAAACAGCAGAAGGATGAAGTGTGAAATATTAGATTATTGGAGAGTAAAGTATCATATTTCTTAGATGTAAAGCATCAGAGTGCTTGAGTGTGAAAGGATAATGTCAAACATATGATTATCAAAGTGTCAAACATCAGAGTGCTGAAGTGTAAATGTAAGAGTACTGAATTTTAAAACATCAGAATGCTGAAGTGTAAAACATGGGTGTGTTAATATATAAATCAGAATTCTTGGGTGAAAACCATCAGAGTGATAAAGTGTAAAACAGAGTTCTAAGGCGTAAAAGAGAAGGATGAAGTGTAAATCATCAGCCTTGAAAAGTTCGGTAGAGTGCTTAAAACAAAACCTTGGAGTCCTTATGTAGGAGACTGGAGCAGATTCGAGGTGAGATACGAGACCACTTTGCTGACGCATTGCGTATCTAAATGAAGGAAGAATGTTAGGGATGAGATTTAAACTACAACAATGCTGACAAATTCAGTGCAGCTTAGATAGAATAATGGTTGTGTTGATGTTGAACAAAGTTGATGATGCTGCAATAAGAGAACTGTAATAGTGACAAGGGAAAACCTCGTTGGTGGACAAACAAAAAATACTGAGTACCACATAATCTCACACCGATAATGTGCGTCAGTTCTTTGATAACCTCATCCACGCAAACTGCTTTAAATCTTCCATCACTCTACATATCTATATTACGAGTACATGTTTTCATACCCTTTATGCTTATCTAGGTGTTATTTATTTAACTTACTATTTTCCACTCAGTCTCTCCTTCGTCAGGTTAAATCCTTCCCAAATTTTTTTCAATATCACCCAATTTTGACTCCTCCTTTAGACCACCCAGTCTGTCTACCTGCCTACTCTTTCCTTTGGGACAACAACTACCTCAATTTTCATACATATTCTCCCCTTTTTTTCTTTCTACAAATTCTTGGATTTTCACGCCACTTCTCCTATCTCTCTAACCTTTTTCTTTCAATAAACTTTCCCTTTGCCTTTCACCCTTTGTCATACTTTTTCTCACAATTTATCCTCCTCTCCGGCTCCACATTACCCCACTTCCGCTCTCCGATCTCACTTACTTTTGCCTTTTCCTTTTCTCTTCTGATCTCCATTACTTTTCTCTTTCCTTCCTAAGACCCTCTGCTGCTCCATCTTTCCACCCCCTCCCTCCTTACCCTATTCCTTCTCTTCACACTTCTTTTTCACTTTCCACATTGATTTCTTTTTTCCCGCATATTTCCTGCTCATTCCCAGGGCTCTCAGACTGCCACTGTCAGCACCGTTTGAATCTGTGTTGTGGCATAATAACATTACTGGACGCTGCACACGTCGCTAGAGGGGAATCATAAGAGAGGCGTTTACGTGAGGCTGGTGGCTAGGGTGAGGTGTTGAGGGAACAGTGACCTGAAAAGCTGGGTTTAAAGGTGACTAAGAGGCATGAGAAGCGCGAGTGTTATGTCCAATTTTGTGTTTATTAAGTTTTCTGATGGTTCAGCATACATACAGCTGGCCGTCACTCGCTCGTCTGCCGGCGTCGCCGGGTTAAGGTGTGCGGGATGAAGATATAGAGTGTATTCTTATATTCTTGGGGCATGAAATCTTACTGCAGGCGGGCCTGTCTTTCTACATCCTACTAGTATTACAGCACTCGAGACAAAATAGTTTATTTTCGTAGGTCCTAAGGCTAAAGCTCGCTGACATGACTCAAAGCAGAATGATGTGTTCAACAGTAATTTTAGCTTCGAGCAGCTATGCGTTCTATAAACACCTGTGCTGAATATATAGTTCATAAGATTATCTTTTTTTTTTGTCCTTGAATACTTTTTCAGATTTTAGTCCGCATTACTTTTATAGGTTATTTTTTCCGAAAAAACTATTGGAATGACGCATTCCTATACCTATCACCTAACTACGAAAATTTGATATAAAGGTGTGGTTTAGCAGCGAATTCGGTACTAGTTAGGTGTTCGGTCTTATGTTGAATACTGTGGTACACTACGGATGAAGCTTCCTATCTCGCTTCAAGTCATCTACAGCTACAGTTGACATTTTCCCTTTTAGACTCCGACTGATGCTTCCTTGTCGTCAGGCTTCCACTGACTTGCCGACGATCAGTCTCATCCATCCAGGACTACCCTCGACTTATCTTTCAGCCTTACCTTGCTGTTCCAGGTCTACTGCATCTTGTCCCAAACTCTCGATCATGCTAAATCCTGAACGTTCTCAACAGCACCCTTTTAGACCAGTTCATTTAGTTCAGTGTCCATTCCAGCCCAGTGCAAGTCTGTTCCAGTCTATCAAAAGCATTTCCCTCCTACCTCCATTTCACCAAAGCCCATCCCAGACTCTAGACCTATCCTTTCCAAGGATAACCCTCTCAGGCCAGCTCCAGCCACTTTCATTCTTACCCATCTACCCATGCTAACTCCCCCAAAATGAGGCCCACCTAATCCAATCCTGCTTCAAACCATAACGAGTTCATTTCCGCCCGTCTGAGACCCGCTTAGCTTATCTCAGTTATGCCCCCGCTCGTCCTAGTTCCATTCCAGTGGTACCAATGCTGCCTCGCCTATTATCTGGTATACTTCTACTCTGTCCAAGAACGTCATATTTCACATTCAGCTAGCCCCAAGCCCATTCCGCCATGGGAAAAGTCCACCTCTACTCATTTCCTTTCCGTTCCTGCTCATCGCAGGTCCACCCAAGCCCTTCCAAGATCCATATCAATCTGTCCGTTTGTCTCAAGCTCATCCCTATCCGTCCCAGTTCTTCCCAGGCCAACCAAAACTCGGTTCACCAATTCGGGATTACCATAGTCAGCTTCATTACCCTCAGTCCAACTGAACCTGCCCTGGTTTATCCCAGACTCAAAACATCTCATTCTTGGCCAATCCTTGTTAATGATAGACCCACCCGCCTTTCTCCGACCCTCCAATGTTCGATCCAGATCCACACTAACCCATTAAAGGCCAGCTTCTTACTCATTTCAGTACGTCCCAAACTCACCCATATCTATCTCAAACCAGTCTTAGATCCGATCCTGGTCCACTTGAGAACTGTCTTCGACTCACCAAACCTTGTTCAAAGTTTTCTGTTTTGGGCTCACCTACATTTTTTCTATCAAGCTCCAGCCCATTTTAGCTCACCTCTGCATCCTCCATGCTCGATTCAACTCGTTCAAAGCCAACTACATCCTATCTAGGCCAACCTAATTAAATCCTACGCTAACCACTGTCTCCAATTTACAATGAGCGAGATCTACCTCACCCCCTCCCCCACACCCTCACAGGCCCAGTCTCGTTCATCACCTGTCAGTCTTATCCTATGTTGTTGTTTATTGGGCTTTACGGCCAGCGACCTATGAGAAAGGTCATTAGGCATGCAACTCTACTTAATATGTGATTGAAATCATCCCTAATACCTATCTAAAGAAAGTAAGCTAAAAAAAACTAGAAGAAGTAGAAATAATATAATTTTGATATTATGATAAAGATAAATCATAATTGAAAATAGATAATGGAAAAAGATTTTGTGAGTATTGAGCTAACATGGCAGCAAACACCGCCCAGTCGGCACAGCACCCACAGTTGTAGCTTACCCAAGAGTGCGAAGAGATAGGACAGACTAGAGATAGTCCTCCACTACGTCATGCACATAGAATGTAATAATCTATTCGGAGGTCCTCCGGCTCAATCCCTTGGCGCAGCTGCCCACAGGATAATCCCCTCCCCTCAAGGCCGACTGTCTAATGTGTGGACAAGTCCATTCACATGCGACAGGCCCAAGTAGGAGGAGCCTCACATCGAGGCCAACCCCGCCACAGAGAACAACCCATGAACCACCTTACATCAACTTGTAATTCTGTTTCTCTGAGGAAGACCATTAATTTGTCTATAGTACTCCCTAGGTCCACATTTTTTCCTCTCTGTTCAAGCCTTAGATATTCTTCGGCAATATGCGTCCATAATCGGCCATTAAAGTCTCATTTCAGCCCACACTTGATGTGGTTTACATTGTTCTTGATCGATGGTGAGGGTAGATGCATTAGGCCACGCTTGGGATTACGCTCAGAGAGGGCATGAAACTTGCTCTGCCTAACCCATAGATAAATAACATGAGATCAAGACCAGAACTTTCCCATGCAAGACTTGTCCCAGCCAACGAAGACCTCTCCAAGTTATGCTCTGTAATGAACGTAATCCAATCTAAACCTACACAAGTACATCCCAGAAGAACGTATATTCCCCACAATCTAGACCAAATCTACTGCGAATCATCCCGTGATAAGCCTAGCTAGAGGACATAATGAGCCTATTGCCGAAAAGCTGTTAAGAGGGATTTGCCTATTATTATGTTTACGAGAGGGTGCTGGTTCCCACCGTTCCGGTTTCCAAGGAAGAGATGTGGCGGTGGAGATGGAGGAGGTTGTGAGGGAGGAGCAAGTAGGATAAGAGGGGAAAGGAGGCTGTGAGGGAGGAACAAGTGGAATAAGAGGGAGAGGAGAAGGAGAAGAAAATTAAATCTCGTTTAAGGTAACTGTGATAAAGACATGGTAGAGGATAAGCTGAAAAATTGCAGTCGGTATAACTGTAGTTTTACTGGGCTCTTCGTAAAAGTAAGTCTGCGTTTGAGGATACTGTGAACATGCATCAATGACATTAACAGTCAGACCTCTGTAGAGAGCAGGAGTTTAGATGGGGTAAGATAGTTTCGCTAGTGTAGGCTAGTTTAGAAAGGGCGAGGCAAGGTTACGTTAGTTTGAGGTTTGGGTCCCTCTAAGGTATGGAAGAACTCTGGCAACATCCTTGACATCATAGACATACATGAATGCATTTAGGCATAAGTATGTACGTACATACACTCTCACATACGTATATACAGCCATATACCCATATATATATGTGTGCATATTTACACACTGTATGGACGCTTGCATAAAATGAAATGAAATTGAAAATGTTGAATGATATTTGAAAGCTGTAGTAAAGTAGGTCAGTTTGGAGAAACGGTAGGAGAGAGAGAGAGAGAGAGAGAGAGAGAGAGAGAGAGAGAGAGAGAGAGAGAGAGAGAGAGAGAGAGAGAGAGAGAGAGAGAGAGAGAGAGAGAGAGAGAGAACGCCATACATTAGGAAAATAGTTATTGAACTTAAAGCTCCGAACCAATGAATCCACGATGGTCTTTGTTCAGCAGAACCAACTTATTACAAAGGAATTCGTCTTTGTTATCTCTAGCCACACTTGCAGCGCACAGACTCAAGACAATATTCCACCGTCGGTTGTTTTCTTCTGCATTAGAGAGAATAATGATGTTAAGGCAATATCTTACTTGGCTGAGACACGCTCTTCCTGGCTGGCTCTCCAAAAAGGTGCAGGAGGAAAACGTATACAGATTCAGATAGAAAATTGGAAAGACCGGTCAGGGGTGTATGTCGCTGTTTTGTGATCCTATGAAAACGTCGCAAACACTGATTAATGGACGTCGCTGCCCACTGGTCCCTAGTGATTTATGCCGCCGCTACACTCGTGGAAATGGCGTATTCGTGCCTGTTTGGGTCTTTTGTGAGTGATTTATTGTACTCGAATCGTATCATTGATCATGTTGGTTTTGGTCATCGTGACTGGTAATAAGGAATCACATCAGCGTCGGTAACAAAGATTTCACTACCGGTTCATGAAAATAAGATTATATATATATATATATATATATATATATATATATATATATATATATATATATATATATATATATATATATATATATATATATATATATATATATATATATATATATATATATATATATATATATATATATATATATATATATATATATATATATATATTTTTTTTTTTT
>NC_092236.1:36334196-36354196 GCF_036320965.1 Panulirus ornatus
GAGGGTAGTCCCTCAAAGGCTCAGTCCTCTGTTCTTAACGCTACCTCGCTAATGCGGGAAATGGCGAATAGTTTGAAAGAAAAGAATATATTTATATATATATTTATATATATATATATATATATATATATATATATATATATATATATATATATATATATATATATATATATATATATATATATATGTATATATATATATATATATATATATATATATATACATATATATATATATATATATATATATATATATATATATATATATATATATATATATATATATATATATATATACATATGTATATATATATATATATATATATATATATATATATATATATATATATATATATATATATATATATATATATATATATATATTTCTTTTTTTATTATACTTTGTCGCTGTCTCCCGCGTTTGCGAGGTAGCGTAAGGAAACAGACGAAAGAAATGCCCCCCCCCCCCCATACACATGTATATACATACGTCCACACACGCAAATATACACACCTACACAGCTTTCCATGGTTTACCCTAGACGCTTCACATGCCTTGATTCAATCCACTGACAGCACGTCAACCCCGATATACCACATCGCTCCAATTTACTCTATTCCTTGCCCTCCTTTCACCCTCGTGCATGTTCAGGCCCCGATCACAAAAAATCTTTTTCACTCCATCTTTCCACCTCCAATTTGGTCTCCCTCTTCTCCTCGTTCCCTCCACCTCCGACATATATATCATCTTGGTCAATCTTTCCTCACTCATTCTCTCCATGTGCCCAAACCACTTCAAAACACCCTCTTCTGCTATCTCAACCACTCTCTTTTTATTTCCACACATATATCTTACCCTTACGTTACTCACTCGATCAAACCATCTCACACCACACATTGTCCTCAAACATCTCATTTCTAGCACATCCATCCTCCTGCGCACAACTCTATCCATACCCCACGCCTCGCAACCATACAACATTGTTGGAACCACTATTCCTTCAAGCATACCCATTTTTGCTTCCGAGATAATGTTCTCGACTTCCACACATTCTTCAAGGCCCCCAGAATTTTCGCCCCCTCCCCCACCCTATGATCCACTTCCGCTTCCATGTTTCCATCCGCTGCCAGATCCACTCCCAGATATCTAAAACACTTCACTTCCTCCAGTTTTTCTCCATTCAAACTCACCTCCCAATTGACTTGATCCTCAACCCTACTGTACCTAATAACCTTGCTCTTTTTCACATTTGCTCTTAACTTTCTTCTTCCACACACTTTACGAAACTCAGTCACCAGCTTCTGCAGTTTCTCACATGAATCAGCCACCAGCGCTGTATCATCAGCGAACAACAACTGACTCATTTCCCAAGCTCTCTCATCCCCAACAGAATTCATACTTGCCCCTCTATATATCTATATATGTATATTTATATATATATATATATATATATATATATATATATATATATATATATATATATATATATATATATATATATACATATATATATATATATATATATATATATATATATATATATATATATATATATATATATATATATATATATATATATATATATATATATATATATATATATATATATATATATATATATATATATATATATATATATATATATATATATATATATATATATATATATATATATATATATATATATATATATATATATATATATATATATATATATATATATATATATATATATATATATATATATATATATATATATATATATATATATATATATATATTTATATATATATATATATATATATATATATATATATATATATATATTGTTTTTTTCTTTTGTTTTGCTTTGTCGCTCTCTCCCGCGTTTGCGAGGTAGCGCAAGGACACAGACGAAAGAAATGGCCCAACCCACCCCCATACACTTGTATATACATACGTCCACACACGCAAATATACATACCTACACAGCTTTCCATGATTTACCCCAGACGCTTCACATGCCCTGATTCAATCCACTGACAGCACGTCAACCCCGGTATACCAATTCGATCCAATTCACTCTATTCCTTTCCCTCCTTTCACCCTCCTGCATGTTCAAGCCCCGATCGCACAAAATCTTTCTCACTCCATATTTCCACCTCCAATTTGGTCTCCCACTTCTCCTCGTTCCCTCCACCTCCGACACATATATCCTCTTGGTCAATCTTTCCTCACTCATTCTCTCCATGTGCCAAAAACATTTCATAACACACTCTTCTGCTCTCTCAACCACGCTGTTTTTATTTCCACACATTTTTCTTACCCTTACGTTACTTACTCGATCAAACCACCTCAAACAACACATTGTCCTCAAACATCTCATTTCCAGCACATAGATCCTCCTGCGCACAACTCTATCCAGAGCCCACGCCTTACAACATACCCATTTTTGCTTTCCGAGATAATGTTCTCGACATCCACACATTCTACAAGGCTCCCAGGATTTTCGCCCCCTCCCCACCCTGTGATCCTCTTCCGCTTCCATGGTTCCATCCGCTGCCAGATCCACTCCCAGATATCTAAAACACTTAACTTCCTTCAGTTTTACTCCATTCAAACTTACCTCCCAAATGACTTAACCCTCAACCCTACTGTACCTAATAACCTTGCTCTTATTCACATTTACTCTTAACTTTCTTCTTTCACACACTTTACCAAACTCAGTCACCAACTTCTGCAGTTTCTCATATGAATCAACCACCAGCGCTGTATCATCAGCGAACAACAACTGATTCACTTCCCAAGCTCTCTCATCCCCAACAGACTTCATACCTACCCCTCTTTCCAGGACTCTTGCATTTACCTCCCTAACAACCCCATCCATTAACAAATTAAACAACCATGGAGACATCACACACCCCTGCCGCAAACCTACATTCACTGAGAAATAATCACTTTCCTCTCTTCCTACAAGTACACATGAATTACATCCTCGATAAAAACTTTTCACTGCTTCTAACAACTTGCCACCCACACCATATATTCTTAATACCTTCCACAGAGCATCTCTATCAACTCTATCATATGCCTTCTCCAGATCCATAAATGCTACATACAGGTCCATTTGCTTTTCTAAGTATTTCCCACATACATCCTTCAAAGCAAACACCTGATCCACACATCCTCAACCACTTCTGAAACCACACTGCTCCTCCCCAATCTGATGCTCTATACATGCCTTCACCCTCTCAATCAATGCCCTCCCATATAATTTACCAGGAATACTCAACAAACTTATACCTCTGTTTTTGAGCACTCACTCTTATCCCCTTTGCCTTTGTACAATGGCACTATGCACGCATTCCGCAAATCCTCAGGCACCTCACCATGAGTCATACATACATTAAATAACCTTACCAACCAGTCAACAATACAGTCACCCCCTTTTTTAATAAATTCCACTGCAATACCATCCAAACCTGCTGCCTTGCCGGCTTTCATCTTCCGCAAACTTTTACTACCTCTTCTCTGTTTACCAAATCATCTTCCCTAACCCTCTCACTTTGCACACCACCTCGACCAAAACACCCTATATCTGCCACTCTATCATCAAACACATTCAACAAACCTTCAAAATACTCACTCCATCTCCTTCTCACATCACCACTACTTGTTATCACCTCCCCATTTGCGCCCTTCACTGAAGTTCCCATTTGCTCCCTTGTCTTACGCACTTTATTTACCTCCTTCCAGAACATCTTTTTATTCTCCCTAAAATTTAATGATACTCTCTCACCCCAACTCTCATTTGCCCTTTTTTTCACCTCTTGCACCTTTCTCTTGACCTCCTGTCTCTTTCTTTTATACATCTCCCACTCAATTGCATTTTTTCCCTGCAAAAATCGTCCAAATGCCTCTCTCTTCTCTTTCACTAATACTCTTACTTCTTCATCCCACCACTCACTATCCTTTCTAATGAACCCACCTCCCACTCTTCTCATGCCACAAGCATCTTTTGCGCAATCCATCATTGATTCCCTAAATACATCCCATTCCTCCCCCACTCCCCTTACTTCCATTGTTCTCACCTTTTTCCATTCTGTACTCAGTCTCTCCTGGTACTTCCTCACACAAGTCTCCTTCCCAAGCTCACTTACTCTCACCACCCTCTTCACCTTAACATTCACTCTTCTTTTCTGAAAACCCATACAAATCTTCACCTTAGCCTCCACAAGATAATGATCAGACATCCCTCCAGTTGCACCTCTCAGCACATTAACATCCAAAAGTCTCTCTTTCGCGCGCCTGTCAATTGACACGTAATCCAATAACGCTCTCTGGCCATCTATCCTACTTACATAAGTATACTTATGTATATCTCGCTTTTTAAACCACGTATTCCCAATCATCAGTCCTTTTTCAGCACATAAATCTACAAGCTCTTCACCATTTCCATTTACAACACTGAACACCCCATGTATACCAATTATTCCCTCAACTGTCACATTACTCACATTTGCATTCAAATCACCCATCACTTTAACCCGGTCTCGTGCATCAAAACCACTGAGACACTCATTCAGCTGCCACCAAAACACTTGCCTCTCATGATCTTTCTTCTCATGCCCAGGTGCATATGCACCAATAATCACCAATCTCTCTCCATGAACTTTCAGTTTTACCCATATTAACTTTCTTACATTCTATCACATACTCCCACAACTCCTGTTTCAGAAGCATTGCCACTCCTTTCCTTGCTCTTGTCTTCTCACTAACCCCTGACTTTATTCCCAAGACATTCCCAAACAACTCTTCAACTTTACCCTTGAGCTTCGTTTCACTCAGAGCCAAAACATCCAGGTTCCTTTCCTCAAACACACTACCTATCTCTCCTTTATATATATATATATATATATATATATATATATATATATATATATATATATATATATATATATATATATATATATATATATATATATATATATATATATATATATATATATATATATATATATATATATATATATATATATATATATGTACATATTTATATACATATATATATATATATATTTTTTTTTTTCTGCTTTGTCGCTGTCTTTTTCGTTTGCGAGGTAGCGCAAGGAAACAGACGAAAGAAATGGCCCAACCCACCCCCATACACATGTATATACATACACGTCCACACACGCAAATATACATAACTACACAGCTTTCCATGGTTTACCCCAGACGCTTCACATGCCTTGATTCAATCCACTGACAGCACGTCAACCCCGGTATACCACATCGCTCCAATTCACTCTATTCCTTGCCCTCCTTTCACCCTCCTGCATGCTCAGGCCCCGATCACACAAAATCTTTTTCACTCCATCTTTCCACCTCCAATTTGGTCTCCCTCTTCTCCTCGTTCCCTCCACCTCCGACACATATATTCTCTTGGACAATATTTCCTCACTCATTCTCTCCATGTGCCCGAACCATTTAAAAACACCCTCTTCTGCTCTCTGAACTAAGCTCTTTTAATTTCCACACATCTCTCTTACCCTTACGTTACTCACTCGATCAAACCACCTCACACCACACATTGTCCTCAAACATCTCATTTCCAGCACATCCATCCTCCTGCGCACAACTCTATCCATAGCCCACGCTTCGCAACCATACAACATTGTTGGAACCACTATTCCTTCAAACATACCCATTTTTGCTTTCCGAGATAATTTTCTCGACTTCCACACATTCTTCAAGGCTCCCAGAATTTTCGCCCCCTCCCCCACCCTATGATCCACTTCCGCTTCCATGGTTCCATCCGCTGCCAGATCCACTCCCAGATATCTAAAACACTTCACTTCCTCCAGTTTTTCTCCATTCAAACTCACCTCCCAATTGACTTGACCCTCAACCCTACTGTACCTAATAACCTTGCTCTTATTCATATTTACTCTTAACTTTCTTCTTTCACACACTTTACCAAACTCAGTCACCAGCTTCTGCAGTTTCTCACATGAATCAGCCACCAGCGCTGTATCATCAACGAACAACAGCTGACTCACTTCCCAAGCTCTCTCATCCCCAACAGACTTCATACTTGCCCCTCTTTCCAAAACTCTTGCATTCACCTCCCTAACAACCCCATCCATAAACAAATTAAACAACCATGGAGACATCACACACCCCTGCCGCAAACCTACATTCACTGAGAACCAATCACTTTCCTCTCTTCCTTCAAGTACATATGCCTTACATCCTCGATAAAAACTTTTCACTGCTTCTAACAACTTGCCTCTCACACCATATATTCTTAATACCTTCCACAGAGCATCTCTATCAACTCTATCATATGCCTTCTCCAGATCCATAAATGCTACATACAAATCCATTTGCTTTTCTAAGTATTTCTCACATACATTCTTCAAAGCAAACACCTGATCCACACATCCTCTACCACTTCTGAAACCACAATGCTCTTCCCCAATCTGATGCTCTGTACATGCCTTCACCCTCTCAATCAATATCCTCCCATATAATTTACCAGCAATACTCAACAAACTTATACCTCTGTAATTTTAGCACTCACTCTTATCTGGTTGGTAAGGTTATTTAATGTATGTATGACTCATTGTGAGGTGCCTGAGGATTGGCGGAATGCGTGCATAGTGCCATTGTACAAAGGCAAAGGGGATAAGAGTGAGTGCTCGAATTACAGAGGTATAAGTTTGTTGAGTATTCCTTGTAAATTATATGGGAGGGTATTGATTGAGAGGGTAAAGGGGTGTATAGACCATCAGATTGGGGAAGGGCACTGTGTTTTCAGAAGTGGTAGAGGATGTGTGGATCAGGCATTTGCTGGAGGACGTAAAGTGTTTTAGATATCTGGGAGTGGATCTGGCAGCGGATGGAACCATGGAAGCGGAAGTGAAGCATGGGGTGGGGGCGGGGGCGAGAATTCTGGGAGCCTTAAAGAATTTTGGAAAATCGAGAACATTATCTCGGAAAGCAAAAATGGGTATATTTGAAGGAATAGTGGTTCCAACAATGTTTTATGGTTGCGAGGCGTGGGCTATAGATAGGGTTGTGCGCAGGAGGGTGGATGTGTTAGAAATGAAATGTTTGAGGACAATATGTGGTGTGAAGTGGTTTGATCGAGTAAGTAACGTAAGTGTAAGAGAGATGTGTGGAAAAGGGCTAGAGAGATGTGTGGAAAGAAAAAGAGTGTGGTTGAGAGAGCAGAAAAGGGTGTTTTGAAATGGTTTGGGCACATGGAGAGAATGAGTTGGAAAAGATTGACCAAGAGGATATATGTGTCAGAGGTGGAGGGAACGAGGAGAAGTGGGACACCAAATTGGAGGTGGAAAGATGGAGTGAAAAAGATTTTGTGTGATCGGGGCCTGAACATGCAGGAGGGTGAAAGGAGGGCAAGGAATAAAGTGAATTGGAGCGATGCAGTATATATATATATATATATATATATATATATATATATATATATATATATTCATTTTTTTTTATTATACTTTGTCGCTGTCTCCCGCGTTTGCGAGGTAGCGCAAGGAAACAGACGAAAGAAATGGCCCAACCCCCCTCATACACATGTATATACATACGTCCACGCACGCAAATATACATACCTACACAGCTTTCCATGGTTTACCCCAGACGCTTCACATGCCTTGATTCAATCCACTGACAGCACGTCAACCCTGGTATACCACATCGCTCCAATTCACTCTATTCCTTGCCCTCCTTTCACCCTCCTGCATGTTCAGGCCCCGATCACACAAAATCTTTTTCACTCCATCTTTCCACCTCCAATTTGGTCTCCCTCTTCTCCTCTTTCCCTCCACCTCCGACACATATATCCTCTTGGTCAATCTTTCCTCACTCATTCTCTCCATGTGCCCAAACCACTTCAAAACACCCTCTTCTGCTCTCTCAACCACGCTCTTTTTATTTCCACACATCTCTCTTACCCTTACGTTACTCACTCGATCAAACCACCTCACACGACACATTGTCCTCAAACATCTCATTTCCAGCACATCCATCCTCCTGCGCACAACTCTATCCATAGCCCACGCCTCGCAACCATACAACATTGTTGGAACCACTATTCCTTCAAACATACCCATTTTTGCTTTCCGAGATAATGTTCTCGACTTCCACACATTCTTCAAGGCCCCCAGAATTTTTGCCCCCTCCCCCACCCTATGATCCACTTCCGCTTCCATGGTTCCATCCGCTGCCAGATCCACTCCCAGATATCTAAAACACTTCACTTCCTCCAGTTTTTCTCCATTCAAACTCACCTCCCAATTGACTTGACCCTCAACCCTACTGTACCTAATAACCTTGCTCTTATTCACATTTACCCTTAACTTTCTTCTTCCACACACTTTACCAAACTCAGTCACCAGCTTCTGCAGTTTCTCACATGAATCAGCCACCAGCGCTGTATATATATATATATATATATATATATATATATATATATATATATATATATATATATATATATATATATATATATATATATATATATATATATATATATATATATATGTATATATATATATATATTTATTATATTTTGCTTTGTCGGTGTCTCCCGGTTTAGCGAGGTAGCGCAAGGAAACAGACGAAAGAATGGCCCAACCCGCCCATATACACATTTATATACATACACGTCCACACACGCAATATACATACCTAAACATCTCATTGTACACATATATATTCACACACAGACATATACATATATACACACATACATAATTCATACTGACTGCCTTTATTTGTTCCCATCGCCACCTCGCCATACATGTAATAATAACCCCCTCCCCCCTCATGGGTTCGAGGTAGCGCTAGGAAAGACACCAAATGGAACCATTCGTTCACAATCAGTCTCTAGCTGTCATGTAATAATCCATCGAAACCACAGCTCCCTTTCCACATCCAGGCCCCAAACACTTTCCATGGTTTACCCCAGACGCTTCACATGCCCTGGTTCAATCCATTGACAGCACGTCGACCCCGGTATACCACATCGTTCCAATTCACTCTATTCCTTACACGCCTTTCACCCTCCTGCATGTTCAGGCCCCGATCACTCAAAGTCTTTTTCACTCCATCTTTCCACCTTCAATTTGGTCTCCCACCTCTCGTTCCCTCCACCTGTGACACATATATCCCACTTGGTCAATCTCTCCCCACTCATTCTCTCCATGTGACCAAACCATTTCAAAACACCCTCTTCTGCTCTCTCAACCACACTCTTTTTATTTCCACACATCTCTCTAAACCTTACATTACTTACTCGATCAAACCACCTACACCACATATTGTCCTCAAACATCTCATTTCCAGCACATCCACCCTCCTTCGCTCAACTCTATCCATAGCCCACGCCTCGCAACCATACAACAATGTTCGAACCACTGTTCCTTCAAACATACCCATTTTTGTTTTCCGAGATAATGTTCTCAACTTCCACACATTCTTCAAGGCTCCCAGAATTTTTGCCCCCTCCCCCACCCTATGATTCACTTCCGCTTCATTGGTTCAGTCCGATGCCAGATCCACTCCCAGATATCTAAAACACTTTACTTCCTCCAGTTTCTCTCCATTCAAACTTACCTCCCAATTGACTTGACCCTCAACCCTACTGTACCTAATCACCTTTCTCTTATTCACATTTTCTCTTAACATTCTTCCTTCACACACTTTACCAAACTCAGTCATCAGCTTCTGCAGTTTCTCACATGAATTAGCCATCAGCGTTGTATGATCAGCGAACAACAACTGACTCACTTCCCAAGCTCTCTCATCCATATCAGACTGCATACTTACCCCTCTTTCCAAAACTCTTGCATTGACCTCCCTAACAACCTCATCCATAAACAAATTAAACAACCATGGAGACATAACACACCCCTGCCGCAAAATGACCAATCACCAACCAATCACTTTCCTCTCTTCCTACACGTACACATGCCTTACATCCTCGATAAACACTTTTTCACTGCTTCTAACAACTTGCCTCCCACACCATATATTCTTAAAACCATCCACAGAGCATCTCTATCAACTCTATCATATGCCTTCTTCAGATCCATAAATGCTACATAGAAATACATTTGCTTTTCTCAGTATTTCTCACATACATTCTTCACAGCAAACACATGATCCACACATCCTCTACCACTGCTGAAACCACACTGCTCTTCCCCTATCTGATGCTCTGTACACCCCTTTACCCTCTCAATCAATACCCTCCCATATGATTTACCAGGGATACTCAACAACCTTATACCTCTGTAATTTGAGCCCTCACTTTTATCCCCTTTGTCTTTGTACAATGGCATTATGCACGCATTCCGCCAATCCTCAGGCACCTCACCATGAATCATACATACATCAAATTACCTTACCAACCAGTCAACTATACAGTCACCCCCTTCTTTAATAAATTCCCCTGCAATACCATCCAAACCTGCTGCCATGCCGGCTTTCATCTTCCGCAAAGTTTTACTACCTCTTTTCGGTTTACCAAATCATTTTCACTAACCCTCTCAATTTCCACACCACCTCGACCAAAACACCCTATATCTGCCACACTATCATCAAACACATTCAACAAACCCTCAAAATACTCACTCCATCTCCTTCTCACATCACCACTACTTGTTATCACCTCCCCATTAGTCCCCTTCACTGAAGTTCCCATTTGCTCCCTTGTCATACGCACTTTATTTACCTCCTTCCAAAACATCTTTTTATTCTCCCTGAAATTTAATGATACTCTCTCACCCCAACTCTCATTTGCCCTCTTTTTCACCCCTTGCACCTTTTTCTTGACTTTCTACCTCTTTCTTTTATACCTCTCTCACTCATTTGCATTTTTTCCCTGCAAAAATCGTCCAAATGCCTCTCTCTTCTCTTTCACTAATAATCTTACTTCTTCATCCCACCACTCACTACCCTTTTTAATCAACCCACCTCCCACGCTTCTCATGCCACAACCATCTTTTGCGCAAGCCATCACTGCTTCCCTAAATACATCCCTTCCTTCCCCACTCCCCTTACCACCTTTGTTCTCACCTTTTTCCACTCTGTACTCAGTCTCTCCTCGGTACTTCCTCACACAAGTCTCCTTCCCAAGCTCACTTACTCTCACCACTCTCTTCACCCCAACATTGTCTCTTTTTTCTGAAAACCCAAACAAATCTTCACCTTCGCCTCCACAAGATAATGATCAGACATCCCTCCAGTTGCACCTCTCAGCACATTAACATCCAAAAGTCTCTCTTTCCCGCGCTTATCAATTAACAAGTAATCCAATAACACTTCCTGGCCATCCTTCCTACTTACATACGTATACTTATGTATATCACATTTTTTAAACCAGGTATTCCCAATCACCAGTCCTTTCTCAGCACGTATATCTATAAGCTCTTCACCATTTCCATTTACAACACTGAACACCCAATGTATACCAATTATTCCCTCAACTGCCATATTACTCACCTTTTCATTCAAATCACCCATCACTATAACCCGGTCTAGTGCATCAAAACCACTAACACACTCATTCAGCTGCTCCCAAAACACTTGCCTCTCATGATCTTTCTTTTCATGCCTAGGTGCATATGCACCAATAATCACCCATCTCTCTCCATCAACTTTCAGTTTTATCCATATCAATCTAGAATCTACTTTCTTACATTCTATCACATACTCCCACCACTCCTGTTTCAGCTGTAGTGCTACTCCTTCTCTTGCTCTTGTCCTCTCACAAACCCCTGACTTTACTTCCAAGACATTCCCAAACCACTCTTCCCCTTTACCCTTGAGCTTCGTTTCACTCAGAGCCAAAACATCCAACCTCCTTTCCTCAAACATGCTATCTATCTCTTCCTTTTTCTCACCTTGGTTACATCCACACACATTTAGACACTCCAATCTGAGCCTTCGAGGAGGATGAGCACTAACCGCGTGACTCCTTCTGTTTCCTCTTTTAGAAAGTTGAAATACAAGGAGGGGGGTGTTTCAAGCCCCCCCTCTCTCGTCCCCTTTAGTCGTGTTCTACGACACGTGAGGAATGCGTGGGAAGTATTCTTTCTCCCCTATCCCCAGGGATATTTATATATATATATATATATATATATATATATATATATATATATATATATATATATATATATATATTTTTTTTTTTTTTTCAAACTATTCGCCATTTCCCGCGTTAGCGAGGTAGCGTTAAGAACAGAGAACTGGGCCTTTGAGGGAATATCCTCACCTGGCCCCCTTCTCTGTTCCTTCTTTTGGAAAATTAAAAAAGAAAAAAAAAATAATGAGAGGGGAGGATTTCCAGCATCCCGCTCCCTCCCCTTTTAGTCGCCTTCTACGACACGCAGGGAATACGTGGGAAGTATTCTTTCTCCCCTATCCCTATTTATTTGCCTCTTCCTACATTAGCAAAGAAGTGCCAGGAACAGATGAAGAAAGGCCACATTCTCTTGCATCTATTCTTTAGCTGTTATGTGCAATGCACTGAGACCACAGTCCCCTATCTACAACCAAGCCACACAGACATTTCCATACTTTTACCCAGCCCTCCATTGAGAGCCCATCAACACCTGTATAATACACTGTACCACTTTACACTATCACATACATGCCTTCCACCCTCATTTTTTTTCTCTATTCTTCTATCTCCACTAAAAATCTATGCCATCACTAAAGAAATATATATATATATATATATATATATATATATATATATATATATATATATATATATATATATATATATATATATATATATATATATATATATATATATTTCTGGGGATACAGGCGAGAAAATACCTCCCACGCTTTCCACGTGTCGTACAAGGCGACTAAAGGGGATGAGAGCGGAGAACTAGAAACCCTCCCCCTCTTATATTTTAATTTTCTAAAAGGAGAAACAGAAGGAGTCACGCGGGGAGTGCTCATCCTCCTCGAAGGCTCGGATTAGGGTTTCTAAATGCCTGTGGATGTAACCAAAATGAGAAAAAAAAGAGAGACACGTAGTATGTTTAAGGAAAGGAACCTGGATGTTTTGGCTCTGAATGACACAAAGCTCAAGGGTAAAGGGGAAGCGTGGTTTGGCAATGTTTTGGGAGTAAAGTCAGGGGTTGGTGAGAGGACAAGAGCAAGGGAAGGAGTAGCAGTACTCCTGAAACAGGAGTGGTGGGAGTATATGATAGAGTGTAAGAAAGTGAACTTTAAATTGTTATGAGTAAAACAGAAAGTGGATGGATAGAGATGAGTGATTATTGGTGCCTATGCACCTAGGCATGAGAAGAAAGATCATGAGAGGCAAGTTATTTGAGAGCAGTTGAGTCAGTGTGTTGGTAGTTTTGATGCGCGAGACTGGGTTATATTGAAGGGTGATTTGATTGCAAATGTGGGTAATGTGGCAGGTGAGGGAACAATTGGTGTACTTGGGATGTTCAGTGATGTGAATGGAAATGGTGAAGAGCTTGTAGATATGTGTGCTGAAAAAGGACTGGTGATTGGGAATACCTGGTTTAAAAAGAGAGCTATTAATAAGATTACTTATGTAAGTAGGAAAGATGGCCAGAGAGCGTTATTGGATTACGTGTTAATTGATAGGCACATGAAAGAGAGATTTTTGGATGCTAATGTGCTGAAAGGTGCAACTGGAGGGATGTCTGATCATTATCTTGCGGAGAAGGTGAAGATTTGTAAAGATTTTCAGAAAAGAAGATAGAATGTTGGGTTGAAGAGAGTGGTGAGAAGTAAGTGAGCTTAGGAAGGAGACTTGTGTGAGGAAGTACCAAGAGAGACTGAGTGCAGAATGGAAAAATGTGATGGGAAAGAACGTAAGGGGAATGGGGGAGGAATGGGATGTATTTAGGGAAGCGGTGATGGCTTGAGCAAAAATGCCTCTGGCATGAAAAGCGTTGGAGGTGGATAGATTAGAAAGGGTAGTGAGTAGTGGGATGAAGAAGTGTGATTTTTAGTGAAAGAGAAGAGATAAGCATTTGAATGAGTGTTGCAGGGAAATAGTGAATATGACTGGGAGATATATAAAAGGAAGATGCAGGAGGTCACGAGAAAGGTGGAAGAGGTGAAAATGAGGGCAAATGAGAGTTGGGGTGAGAGAGTATCATTAAATTTTAGGGAGAATAAAAAGATTTTAAGGAAGGAGATAAATGAAGTGCGTAAGACAAGAGAACAAATGGAAACATCTGTGAAGGGGGCTAATGGGGAAGGTAATAACAAGTAGAGGTGATGTGAGGAGATGGAGTGAGAATTTTGAAGGTTTGTTGAATGTGTTAGATGATATAGAGCGTTTTGTTCGAGGTGGTGTGCCTTGGGAGAATGATTTGGTAAACAGAGGAGAGGTAGTAAAGGCTTCGCGGTAGATGAAAGCCGGCAAGGCAGCGGGTGTGGATGGTATTACAGTGGAATCTATTAAAAAAGGGAGTGACTGTCTTGTTGCCTGGTTTGTAAGGATTTTTAATGTATATGTGGCTCATGGTGAAGTGCCTAATGATTGGCGGAATGCATGCATAGTACCGCTGTACAAAGGGAAAGGGGATAAAGGTGAGTGCTAAAATTACAGAGGTATAAGTTTGTTTAGTATTCCAGGGAAATCATTAGGGAGAGTGTTGATTGAGAGGGCGAAAGCACATAAACAGCATCAGATTGGGGAAGAGCAATGTGGTTTCAGAAGTGGTAGAGGATGTGTGGATCAGGTGTTTGCCTTGAAGAATGTATATGATAAATACCTAGAAAAACACATGGATTTGTATGTAGCATTTATTGATCTGCAGAAGGCATATGATAGAGTTGATAGAGATGCTCTGTGGATAGTATTAAGAGTATATGGTGTGGGAGGCAAGTTGCTAAAAGCAGTGAAAAGTTCTTATCGAGGATGTATGGCATGTATACGAGTAGGAAGAGAGGAAATTGATTGGTTCTCAGTGAATGTTGGTTTGCGGCAGGGGTGCGTGATGTCACCATGGTTGCTTAATTTGTTTATGAATGGGGTTGATAGGGAGGTGAGTGGAAGAATTTTGGAAAGAGGGCACAGTAAGCACTCTGTTGTGGATGATAAGGCTTGGGAAGTGAGTCAGTTGTTGTTCGCTGATGATACAGTGCTGTTGGGTGATTCGGGTGAGAAACTGCAGAAGCTGGTGACTGAGTTTGGTAACGTGTGTGAAAGAAGAAATCTGAGAGTAAATGTGAATAAGAGCAAGATTATTAGGTACAGTAGGTTTGAGAGACAAGTCAATTGGGAGGTAAGTTTAAATGGAAAAAAACTTTAGGAAGTAAAGTGATTTAGGTATCTGGGAGTGGATTTGACAGGGATGTAACCATGGAAGCGGAAGTGAGTCACACGGTGGGGGAGGAGACGAAACATCTGGGAGCGTTGAAAAATGTGTGGAAGGCGAGAACGTTATTCAGGAAAGCAAAATTGGGTATGTTTGAAGAAATAGTAGTTCCAACAATGTTATGTGTTTGTGAGTCATGGGCTATAGATAGGATTGTGCACAGTAGGGTGGATGTGCTGGAAATGAGATGTTTGAGGACAATATGTGGTGTGAGGTGGTTTGATCGAGTAAGTGATGAAAAGGTAAGTGAGATGTGTGGTAATAAAAAGAGTGTGGCTAAGAGAGCAGAAGAGGGTGTATAGAAGTGATTTGGTCACATGGAGAGAATGAGTGACGAAAGATTGACAAGAATATATATATATATCAGATGTGGAGGGAACGAGGAGAAGTGGGAGACCAAATTTGAGGTGGAAGGATGGAGTGAAAAAGATTTTGAACGATCGGGGCCTGAACATACAGGAGGTTGAAAGGCGTAAAAGGAATAGAGTGAATCGGAACGATGTGGTATACCGGGTTCGGCGTGCTGTCGTTGGATTGAACCAGTGCATCTGAAGCATTTAGGGTAAACCATGGAAAGTTTTGTGGGGCTTGGATGTACAAAGGGAGCTGTGGTTTCGGTGCATTACACATGGGAGCTAGAGTTTAAAGTAGACGAATGTGGCTTTTATTCTCCTTTCCTAGCGCTCCCTCGCGCGCACGCGGGAGAGGGTTGGTGACAATTTCATGTGTGGCGAGGTGGCCCCAGGAATGGATGAAAGCAGTATGTATGAATATGTGCATGTGTATATATGTATATGTCTGTGTATGAATATGTATGTATGCGTTGAAATGTATAGGTATGCATATGTGCATGTTTGGGCGTTATGTATATACATATGTATGTGGGTGGGTTGGGTTATTCTTTCGTCTGTTTCCTTGCTCTAACTCGCTAACGTGGGACACATCGACAAAGTATAATATATATATATATATATATATATATATATATATATATATATATATATATATATGTATATATATATATATATGGGAGAGTTGCAAACACGGCCGGCAACGCGACCTGTCATGCACGCGCCTCCTCGGCGGCCCCCCACACACGTGCATGGAGAATAGCATGCTCATTGCGCAAGTGTGGAGGGCGCGCCTGCGCGCGGGGGAGAGGAGCGAGTAGGCGCAGCCTCACGCGGGAAACCTCCTGTACAGCGGTTCGTGAAGCAAGTCAGAGGACAGCGCTTCACGCCAGCTGTTTGGGCTTACACACCAGTTCTTCAACACCTGATTGGACACCTCGTTGACGGATGTGGACGACCATCGTACCGATATAGGAGATGCGTCTACTGTCCAATACGCCGTAGTAGTACACATCGGGAAGCAAGGGAGAGGTCGCCGGAGTTCGGGGCTTCTGCCGCCCAGCAAGCATAAGGTTGTGACAGCCATCAGTCAGGAGTGACCTAACTTTAAGCGGTCCTCAGGTGCGGTGGCCTTAATCGCCAAGCTCATCAGTAATGCCGTAAGCGCCTCAAACTGTTTACCGTACAGTGAGGGACAGAATACGGTCGGTGTTATTTATAGATGTGGTCACCTCAGGACTGGGTTCTCGCGTCCTCTGCCCAGTGGGACTCTAATGTCATCTTTAAGTTGTGTTTCGCAAGGAGCAAGTCAGTTCTACCTTGGCCCACCAGTGATGCTACTACGTTTGTAAATCAAGAACCATTGCAACACAAACCTCGCCAGGTGGTAGAGTGTCCCGCAGTGTATCGAGACAGACTTCCCCAGAACTTTTTTAAAGGGGAAGTAAATGTTTATAGTTGTGTTACTGGAGTGATAGTTTTTATACGTGGTGCTTTGACAAGAAAATAGTGAAATTGGAAAAAATGTAGCTTAGACATTGAAGCTTATTGATACAGTGGTTAAATTGATGAGAACTACTATTGACGTTTGTGTAAATAAATTTTACATTTCCTTTTTCCATAACCAGAGGTTGAACCAGTATGTGACATTCATTTTTCATTTCATTTCAAGCTAGAAGTTTCAGTTTTCTAAATTGTTTCTTACATTTTTCATATGTATATATATGTATGTGTGTGTGTGTGTGTATATGTGCGTATGTGTGTGTAAGTGTGTGTATGTGTATATATATATATATATATATATATATATATATA
This sequence comes from Panulirus ornatus, assembly GCF_036320965.1. Taxonomy (NCBI): domain Eukaryota; kingdom Metazoa; phylum Arthropoda; class Malacostraca; order Decapoda; family Palinuridae; genus Panulirus; species Panulirus ornatus. The sequence goes on from NC_092236.1 coordinate 36,351,757, forward strand.
TATATATATATATATATATATATATATATATATATATATATATATATATATATATATATATATATATATATATATATATATATATATATATATATATATATATATATATATATATATATATATATATATATATATATATATATATATATATATATATATATATTATCCCTGGGGATAGGGGTGAAAGAATACTTCCCACGCATTCCTCGCGTGTCGTAGAAAGCGACTAGAGGGGACGGGAGCGGGGGGCCAGAAATCCTCCCCTCGTACTTTTTTAACTTTCTAAAATGGGAAACAGAAGAAGGAGTCACGCGGGGAGTGCTCATCCTCCTCGAAGGCTCAGATAGGGGTGCCTAAATGTGTGTGGATGTAACCAAGATGTGAAAAAAGGAGAGATAGGTAGTATGTTTGAGGAAAGGAACCTGGATGTTTTGGCTCTGAGTGAAACGAAGCTCAAGGGTAAAGGGGAAGAGTGGTTTGGGAATGTCTTGGGAGTAAAGTAAGGGGTTAGTGAGAAAACAAGAGCAAGGGAAGGAGTAGCAATACTCCTGAAACAGGAGTTGTGGGAGTATGTGATAGAATGTAAGAAAGTAAATTCTCGATTAATATGGGTAAAACTGAAAGTTGATGGAGAGAGATGGGTGATTATTGGTGCATATGCACCTGGGCATGAGAAGAAAGATCACGAGAGGCAAGTGTTTTGGGAGCAGCTGAATGAGTGTGTTAGTGGTTTTGATGCACGAGACCGGGTTATAGTGATGGGTGATTTGAATGCAAAGGTGAGTAATGTGGCAGTTGAGGGAATAATTGGTATACATGGGGTGTTCAGTGTTGTAAATGGAAATGGTGAAGAGCTTGTAGATTTATGTGCTGAAAAAGGAGTGATGATTGGGAATACCTGGTTCAAAAAGCGAGATATACATAAGTATCCTTATGTAAGTAGGAGAGATGGCGAGAGAGCGTTATTGGATTACGTGTTAATTGACAGGCGCGCGAAAGAGAGACTTTTGGATGCTAATGTGCTGAGAGGTGCAACTGGAGGGATGTCTGATCATTATCTTGTGGAGGCTAAGGTGAAGATTTGTATGGATTTTCAGAAAAGAAGAGTGAATGCTGGGGTGAAGAAGGTGGTGAGAGTAGGTGAGCTTGGGAAGGAGACTTGTGTGAGGAAGTACCAGGAGAGACTGAATACAGAATGGAAAAAGGTGAGAACAATGGAAGTAAGGGGAGTGGGGGAGGAATGGGATGTATTTAGGGAATCAGTGATGGATTGCGCAAAAGATGCTTGTGGCATGAGAAGAGTGGGAGATGGGTTGATTACAAAGGGTAGTGAGTGGTGGGATGAAGAAGTAAGAGTATTAGTGAAAGAGAAGAGACAGGCATTTGGACGATTTTTGCAGGGAAAAAATGCAATTGAGTGGGAGATGTATAAAAGAAAGAGACAGGAGGTCAAGAGAAAGGTGCAAGAGGTGAAAAAAAAAGGGCAAATGAGAGTTGGGGTGAGAGAGTATCATTAAATTTTAGGGAGAATAAAAAGATGTTCTGGAAGGAGGTAAATAAAGTGCGTAAGACAAGGGAGCAAATGGGAACTTCAGTGAGGGGCGCAAATGGGGAGGAGATAACAAGTAGTGGTGATGTGAGAAGGACATGGAGTGAGTATTTTGAAGGTTTGTTGAATGTGTTTGATGATAGAGTGGCAGATATAGGGTGTTTTGGTCGAGGTGGTGTGCAAAGTGAGAGGGTTAGGGAAAATGATTTGGTAAACAGAGAAGAGGTAGTGAAAGCTTTGCGGAAGATGAAAGCCGGCAAGGCAGCAGGTTTGGATGGTATTGCAGTGGAATTTATTAAAAAAGGGGGTGACTGTATTGTTGACTGGTTAGTAAGGTTATTTAATGTATGTATGACTCATGGTGAGGTGCCTGAGGATTGGCGAAATGCGTGCATAGTGCCATTGTACAAAGGCAAAGGGGATAAGAGTGAGTGCTCAAATTACACAGGTATAAGTTTGTTGAGTATTCCTGGTAAATTATATGGGAGGGTATTGATTGAGAGGGTAAAGGCATGTACAGAGCATCAGATTGGGGAAGAGCAGTGTGGTTTCAGAAGTGGTAGAGGATGTGTGGATCAGGTGTTTGCTTTGAAGAATGTATGTGAGAAATACTTAGAAAAGCAAATGGATTTGTATGTAGCATTTATGGATCTGGAGAAGGCATATGATAGAGTTGATAGAGATGCTCTGTGGAAGGTATTAAGAATATATGGTGTGGGAGGCAAGTTGTTAGAAGCAATGAAAAGTTTTTATCGAGGATGTAAGGCATGTGTACGTGTAGGAAGAGAGGAAAGTGATTGGTTCTCAGTGAATGTAGGTTTGCGGCAGGGGTGTGTGATGTCTCCATGGTTGTTTAATTTGTTTATGGATGGGGTTGTTAGGGAGGTGAAT
>NC_092236.1:36356696-36379033 GCF_036320965.1 Panulirus ornatus
AAAAAGATGTTCTGGAAGGAGGTAAATAAAGTGCGTAAGACAAGGGAGCAAATGGGAACTTCGGTGAAGGGCGCAAGTGGGGAGGTGATAACAAGTATTGGTGATGTGAGAAGGAGATGGAGTGAGTATTTTGAAGGTTTGTTGAATGTGTTTGATGATAGAGTGGCAGATATAGGGTGTTTTGGTCGAGGTGGTGTGCAAAGTGAGATGGTTAGGGAAAATGATTTGGTAAACAGAGAAGAGGTAGTGAAACCTTTGCGGAAGATGAAAGCCGGCAAGGCAGCAGGTTTGGATGGTATTGCAGTGAAATTTACTAAAAAAGGGGGTGACTGTATTGTTGACTGGGTGGTAAGGTTATTTAATGTATGTATGACTCATGGTGAGGTGCCTGAGGATTGGCGGAATGCGTGCATAGTGCCATTGTACAAAGGCAAAGGGGATAAGAGTGAGTGCTCAAATTACAGAGGTATAAGTTTGTTGAGTATTCCTGGTAAATTATATGGGAGGGTATTGATTGAGAGGGTGAAGGCATGTATAGAGCATCAGATTGGGGAAGAGCAGTGTGGTTTCAGAAGTGGTAGAGGATGTGTGAATCAGGTGTTTGCTTTGAAGAATGTATGTGAGAAATACTTAGAAAAGCAAATGGATTTGTATGTAGCATTTATGGATCTGGAGAAGGCATATGATAGAGTTGATAGAGATGCTCTGTGGAAGGTGTTAAGAATATATGGTGTGGGAGGAAAGTTGTTAGAAGCAGTGAAAAGTTTTTATCGAGGATGTAAGGCATGTGTACGTGTAGGAAGAGAGGAAAGTGATTGGTTCTCAGTGAATATAGGTTTGCGGCAGGGGTGTGTGATGTCTCCATGGTTGTTTAATTTGTTTATGGATGGGGTTGTTAGGGATGTAAATGCAAGAGTTTTGGAAAGAGGGGCAAGTATGAAGTCTGTTGGGGATGAGAGAGCTTGGGAAGTGAGTCAGTTGTTGTTCGCTGATGATACAGCGCTGGTGGCTGATTCATGTGAGAAACTGCAGAAGCTGGTGACTGAGTTTGGAAAAGTGTGTGGAAGAAGAAAGTTAAGAGTAAATGTGAATAGGAGCAAGGTTATTAGTATATATATACTTTTTTTTTTTTTTTTGCTTTGTCGCTGTCTCCCGCGTTTGCGAGGTAGCGCAAGGAAACAGACGAAAGAAATGGCCCAACTCACCCCCATACACATGCCTTGATTCAATCCACTGACAGCACGTCAACCCCGGTATACCACATCGCTCAAATTCACTCTATTCTTTGCCCTCCTTTCACCCTCCTGCATGTTCAGGCCCCGATCACACAAAATCTTTTTCACTCCATCTTTCCACCTCCAATTTGGTCTCCCTCTTCTCCTCGTTCCCTCCACCTCCGACACTTATATCCTCTTGGTCAATCTTTCCTCACTCATTCTCTCCATGTGACCAAACCATTTCAAAACACCATCTTCTGCTCTCTCAACCGCGCTCTTTTTATTTCCACACATCTCTCTTACCCTTACGTTACTTACTCGATCAAACCACCTCACACCACACATTGTCCTCAAACATCTCGTTTCCAGCACATCCATCCTCCTGCGCAAAACTCTATCCATAGTCCACGCCTCGCAACCATACAACATTGTTGAAACCACTATTCCTTCAAACATACCCATTTTTGCTTTCCGAGATAATGTTCTCGACTTCCACACATTCTTCAAGGTTCCCAGAATTTTCGCTCCCTCCCTCACCCTATGATCCACTTCCGCTTCCATGGTTCCATCCGCTGCCAGATCCACTCCCAGATATCTAAAACACTTCACTTCCTCCAGTTTTTCTCCATTCAAACTCACCTCCCAATTGAATTGACCCTCAACCCTACTGTACCTAATAACCTTGCTCTTATTCACATTTACTCTTAACTTTATTCTTTCACACACTTTACCAAACTCAGTCACCAGCTTCTGCAGTTTCTCACATGAATCAGCCACCAGCGCTCTATCATCAGCGAACAACAACTGACTCACTTCCCAAGCTCTCTCATCCCCAACAGACTTCATACTTGCCCCTCTTTCCAAAACTCTTGCATTCACCTCCCTAACAACCCCATCCATAAACAAATTAAACAACCATTGAGACATCACACACCCCTGCCGCAAACCTACATTCACTGAGAACCAATCACTTTCCTCTCTTCCTACACGTACACATGCCTTACATCCTCGATAAAAACTTTTCACTGCTTCTAACAACTTTCCTCCCACACCATATATTCTTAATACCTTCCACAGAGCATCTCTATCAACTCTATCATATGCCTTCTCCAGATCCATAAATGCTACATACAAATCCATTTGCTTTTCTAAGTATTTCTCACATACATTCTTCAAAGCAAACACCTGATCCACACATCCTCTACCACTTCTGAAACCACACTGCTCTTCCCCAATCTGATGCTCTGTACATGCCTTCACCCTCTCAATCAATACCCTCCCATATAATTTGCCAGGAATACTCAACAAACTTATACCTCTGTAATTTGAGCACTCACTCTTATCCCCTTTGCCTTTGTACAATGGCACTATGCACGCATTCCGCCAATCCTCAGGCACCTCACCATGAGTCATACATACATTAAATAACCTTACCAACCAGTCAACAATACAGTCACCCCCTTTTTTAAAAAATTCCACTGCAATACCATCCAAACCTGCTGCCTTGCCGGCTTTCATCTTCCGCAAAGCTTTTACTACCTCTTCTCTGTTTACCAACTCATTTTCCCTAACCCTCGCACTTTGCACACCACCTCGACCAAAATACCCTATATCTGCCACTCTATCATCAAACACATTCAACAAACCTTCAAAATACTCACTCCATCTCCTTCTCACATCACCACTACTTGTTATCACCTCCCCATTTGCGCCCTTCACTGAAGTTCCCATTTGCTCCCTTGTCTTACGCACCCTATTTACCTCCTTCCAGAACATTTTTTTATTCTCCCTAAAATTTAATGATACTCTCTCACCCCAACTCTCATTTGCCCTTTTTTTCACCTCTTGCACCTTTTTCTTGACCTCCTGTCTCTTTCTTTTATACGTCTCCCACTCAATTTCATTTTTTCCCTGCAAAAATCGTCCAAATGCCTCTCTCTTCTCTTTCACTAATACTCTTACTTCTTTATCCCACCACTCACTACCCTTTCTAATCAACCCACCTCCCACTCTTCTCATGCCACAAGTATCTTTTGCGCAATCCATCACTGATTCCCTAAATACATCCCATTCCTCCCCCACTCCCCTTACTTCCATTGTTCTCACCTTTTTCCTTATATATATATATATATATATATATATATATATATATATATATATATATATATATATATATATATATATATATATATATATATATATATATATCCCTGGGGATAGGGGAGAAAGAATACTTCCCACGTATTCCCTGCGTGTCGTAGAAGGCGACTAAAAGGGAAGGGAGCGGGGGGCTGGAAATCCTCCCCTCTCTTTTTTTTTTTTTTTTTTTCTTTTTTTTTCCAAAAAGAAGGAACAGAGAAGAGGGCCAGGTGAGGTTATTCCCTCAGAGGCCCAGTCCTCTGTTCTTGATGCTACCTCGCTATCGCGGGAAATGGCGAATAGTATAAGAAAAAAAAAAAAAAAAAAAAATATATATATATATATATATATATATTATATATATATATATATATATATATATATATATATATATATATATATATATATATGTATATATATATATATATATATATATATATATATATATATATATATATATATATATATATATATATATATATATATATATATATATATATATATATATATATATATATATATATATATATATATACTTGGGGATAGGGGAGAAAGGATACTTCCCTAGCATTCCTCATGTTTCTAGAAAGGGAAGCAGAAGAAGGAGTCACTCCTCGAAGGCTCAGATTGGGGTGTCTAAATGTGTGTGGATGTAGCCAGGATGAGAAAAAAAGAGAAATCGTTAGTATGTTTGAAGAAAGGAAACTTGATGTTTTGTCTCTGCGTGAAACGAAGCTCAAGGGTAAAGGGGAAGAGTGTTTAAGAATATTTTGGGAGTATGTCAGGGGTTGGTGAGAGGACAAGAGCAAGGGAAAGAGTAGCACTACTCCTGAAACAGGAGTGGTGGGATTATGTGATAGAGTGTAAGAAAGTAAACTCTAGATTGATATTGGTAAAACTGAAAGTGGATGGAGAGAGATGGGTGATTATTGGTGCATATGCACCTGGGCATGAGAAGGAAGATCATGAGAGGCAGTGTTTTTGGAGCAGCTGAGTGTGTTTGTGTTTTTGTTGCATGAGACCGGGTTATAGTGATGTGTGAATTGATTGCAAATTTGAGTAATGTGGCAGCTGAGAGAACAATTGATGTAGATGGGGTGTTTAGTGTTGTAAGTGGAAATGGTGAATAACTTTTATATTCATGTGCTGAAAAATGACTGTTGATTGGGGATACCTAGTTTAAAAAGAATGCTATGCATAAGGATACGTATATAAGTAGGAGAGATGGCCAGATAGCGTTATTGGATTACGTGTTACTTGATAGGCGCGTGAAATAGAGATTTTTGGGTGTTTATGTGCTGAGAAGTTTAACTGGAGGGATGTCTGATCATTATCTTGTGGAGGCGAAGGTGAAAATTTGTAGAGATATTAAAAAAAGGTGAGAGAATGTTGGGGTGAAGAGAGTGGTGAGAGTAAGTGAGCTTTGGCAGGAGAAATCTCTGAGGAAGTACCAGGAGACTATGAGTGTAGAATGGAAAAATATGAGAGCAAAGGACGGAAGGGGAGTGGGGGAAAATGTGGGGGAAAATGGGATGTACTTATGGAGGCAGTGATGGCTTGTGCAAAAGATGCTTGTGGCATAAGAAGCGTGGGATGTGAGCAGGTTAGAAAGAGTATTGAGTGGTGGAATAAAGAAGTAAGATTGCTAGTGAAAGAGAAGAGAGAAACTTTTGAACGATTTTTGAAAAGGAATAGTGGAAATGACTGGGAGATGTATAAAAAAAGAGGCAGAAGGACAAGAAAAAAGTGCAAGAGGTGAAAAAGAGGGCAAATGAGAGTTGGGGTGAGAGAGTATCATTGAAATTTAAGGAGAACAGAAAGTTGTTTTGGAAGAATATACATAAAATGCGTAAGACAAGCGAACATATGGGAACATCGTTGAAGGGGGCTAATAGGGAGGTGATAATAAGTAATGGTGAAGTGAGAAGGAGATGTAGTGGGTATTTTGAAGGTTTGTTGAATGTGTTAGATGATAGAGTGGCAAATATAGTGTGTTTTGGACAAAGTGGTGTGCTTTACCTTGCTGACGCGGGAAAAAGCGACAAAGTATAATATATATATATACATATATATATATATATATATATATATATATATATATATATATATATATATATATATATATATATATATATATATATATATATATATATATATATATATATATATATATATATATATATATATATATATACGTATATATATATATATATATATATATATATATATATATATATATATTTTTTTTTTTTTTTCATACTCTTCGCCATTTCCCGCGATAGCGAGGTAGCGTTAAGAACAGAGGACTGGGCCTTTGAGGGAATATCCTCACCTGGCCCTCTTCTCTGTTCCTTCTTTTGGAAATTTAAAAAAGAAAAAAAAAACGAGAGGGGAGGATTTCCAGCCCCCAGCTCCCTTCCCTTTTAGTCGCCCTCTACGACACGCAGGGAATACGTGGGAAGTATTCTTTCTCCCCTGTCCCCAGGGATATATATATACATATATATATATTCCTATAAGTCAACGGGGAAAATGAAACACGAAAAGTTCCCAAGTGCATTTTCGTGTAATAATCACATCATCAGGGGAGACACAAGAGAGGAATGCAACAGTCAGTTGATATACATCGAAGAGACGAAGCTAGGACGCCATTTGGTAAACATGTGATTGTCCAAAACATACAATATGAATATTTATATATATATATATATATATATATATATATATATATATATATATATATATATATATATATATATATATATATATATATATATATATATATATATATATATACATATATATATAATTTTTTTTTTTTTCTTTTTTGCTTTGTCGCTGTCTCCCGCGTTTGCGAGGTAGCACAAGGAAACAGACGAAAGAAATGGCCCAACCCACCCCCAGACACATGTATATACATACGTCCACACACGCAAATATACATACCTACACAGCTTTCCATGGTTTAACCCAGACGCTTCACATGCCCTGATTCAATCCACTGACAGCACGTCAACCCCGGTATACCACATCGCTCCAATTCACTCTATTCCTTGCCCTCCTTTCACCCTCCTGCATGTTCAGGCCCCGATCACAAAAAACCTTTTTCACTCCATATTTCCACCTCCAATTTGGTTTCCGACTTCTCGTTCCCTCCACCTCCGACACATATATCCTTTTGTGAATAAGAGCAAGGTTATTAGGTACAGTAGGGTTGAGGGCCAAGTCAATTGGGAGGTGAGTTTGAATGGAGAAAAACAGGAGGAAGTGAAGTGTTTTAGATATCTGGGAGTGGATCTGGCAGCGGATGGAACCATGGAAGCGGAAGGGGATCATAGGGTGGGGGAGGGGGCGAAAATTCTGGGAGCCTTGAAGAATGTGTGGAAGTCGAGAACATTATCTCGGAAAGCAAAAATGGGTATGTTTGAAGGAATAGTGGTTCCAACAATGTTGTATGGTTGCGAGGCGTGGGCTATGGATAGAGTTGTGCGCAGGAGGATGGATGTGCTGGAAATGAGATGTTTGAGGACAATGTGTGGTGTGAGGTAGCAGGTTTGGATGGTATTGCAGTGGAATTTTTTAAAAAAGGGGGTTACTGTATAATTGACGGGTTGGTAAGGTTATTTAATTTATGTATTACTCATGGCGAGGTGCCTGAGGATTTGCGGAATGCGTGCATAGTGCCATTGTACAAAGTCAAAGGGGATAAGAGTGAGTGCTCAAATTACAGAGGTATAAGTTTGTTGAATATTCCTGGTAAATTATATGGGAGGGTATTGATTGAGAGGGTAAAGGTATGTACAGAGCATCAGATTGGGGAAGAGCATTGTGGTTTCAGAAGTGGTAGAGGATGTGTGGATCAGGTGTTTCCTTTGATGAATGTATGTGAGAAATACTTAGAAAAGCAAATTGATTTGTATGTAGCATTTATCGATCTGGAGAAGGCTTATGATAGAGTTGATAGAGATGCTCTGTGGAAGGTATTAAGAATATATGGTGTGGGAGGCAAGTTGTTAGAAGCAGTGAAAAGTTTTTGTCGAGGATGTAAGGCATGTGTACGTGTAGGAAGAGAGGAAAGTGATTGGTTCTCAGTGAATGTAGGTTTGCGGCAGGGGTGTGTGATGTCTCCTTGGTTGTTTAATTTGTTTATGGATGGGGTTGTTAGGAAGGTAAATGCAAGAGTTTTGGAAAGAGGGGCAAGAATGAAGTCTGTTGGGGATGAGAGAGCTTGGGAAGTGAGTCAGTTGTTGTTCGCTGATGATTCAGCTCTGGTGGCTGATTCATGTGAGAAATTGCAGAAGCTGGTGACTGAGTTTGGTAATGTGTGTGAAAGAAGAAAGCTAAGAGTAAATGTAAATAAGAACAAGGTAATTAGGTACAGTAGGGTTGAGGGTCAAGTCAATTGGGAGGTAAGTTTGAATGGAAAAAAACTGGAGGAAGTAAATTATTTTAGATATCTGGGAGTGGATCTGGCAGCGGATGGAACCATGGAAGCGGAAGTAGATCGTAGGGTGGGGGAGGGGGCGAAAATCCTGGGAGCCTTGAAGAATGTGTGGAAGTCGAGAACATTATCTCGGAAAGCAAAAATGGGTATGTTTGAAGGAATAGTGGTTCCAACAATGTTGTATGGTTGCGGGGCGTAGGTTCTGGATAGAGTTGTGCGCCCCTCTTTCCAAAACTCTTGCATTCACCTCCCTAACAACCCCATCCATAAACAAATTAAAGAACCATGGGGACATCACACACCCCTGCCGCAAACCTACATTCACTGAGAACTAATCACTTTCCTCTCTTCCTACACGTACACATGCCTTACATCCTCGATAATAACTTTTCACTGCTCCTAACAACTTGGCTCGCACATCATATATTCTTAATAACTTCCACGGAGCATCTCTATTAACTCTATCTTATGCCTTCTCCAGATCCATAAATGCCACATAGAAATCCATTTGCTTTTCTAAGTATTTCTCACATACATTCTTAAAAGCAAACACCTGATCCACACATCCTCTACCAAATATATATATATATATATATATATATATATAATGTTGGGGTGAAGAAGGTGGTGAGAGTAAGTGAGCTTGGGAAGGAGACCTGTGTGAAGAAGTATCAGGAGAGACTGTGTACAGAATGGAAAAAGGTGAGAACAATGGAAGTAAGGGGAGTGGGGGAGGAATGGGATGTATTTAGGGAATCAGTGATGGATTGCGCAAAAGATGCTTGTGGCATGAGAAGAGTGGGAGGTGGGCTGTTTAGAAAGGGTAGTGAGTGGTGGGATGAAGAAGTAAGAGTATTAGTGAAAGAGAAGAGAGAGGCATTTGGACGATTTTTGCAGGGAAAAAATGCAATTGAGTGGGAGAAGTATAAAAGAAAGAGACAGGAGGTCAAGAGAAAGGTGCAAGAGGTGAAGAAAAAGGGCAAATGAGAGTTGGGGTGAGAGACTATCAGTAAATTTTAGGGAGAATAAAAAGATGTTCTGGAAGGAGGTAAATAGGGTACGTAAGACAAGGGAGCAAATGGGAACTTCAGTGAAGGGCGTAAATGGGGAGGTGATAACAAGTAGTGGTGATGTGAGAAGGAGATGGAATGAGTATTTTGAAGGTTTGTTGAATGTGTCTGATGACAGAGTGGCAGATATAGGGTGTTTGGGTCGAGGTGGTGTGCAAAGTGAGAGGGTTAGGGAAAATGATTTGGTAAACAGAGAAGAGGTAGTAAAAGCTTTGCGGAAGATGAAAGCCGGCAAGGCAGCAGGTTTGGATGGTATTGCAGTGGAATTTATTAAAAAAGGGGGTGACTGTATTGTTGACTGGTTGGTAAGGTTATTTAATGTATGTATGACTCATGGTGAGGTGCCTGAGGATTGGCGGAATGCGTGCATAGTGCCATTGTACAAAGGCAAAGGGGATAAGAGTGAGTGCTCAAATTACAGAGGTATAAGTTTGTTGAGTATTCCTGGTAAATTATATGGGAGGGTATTGATTGAGAGGGTGAAGGCATGTACAGAGCATCAGATTGGGGAAGAGCAATGTGGTTTCAGAAGTGGTAGAGGATGTGTGGATCAGGTGTTTGCTTTGAAGAATGTATGTGAGAAATACTTAGAAAAGCAAATGGATTTGTATGTAGCTTTTATGGATCTGGAGAAGGCATATGATAAAGTTGATAGAGATGCTCTGTGGAAGGTATTAAGAATATATGGTGTGGGTGGCAAGTTGTTAGAAGCAGTGAAAAGTTTTTATCGAGGATGTAAGGCATGTGTACGTGTAGGAAGAGAGGAAAGTGATTGGTTCTCAGTGAATGTAGGTTTGCGGCAGGGGTGTGTGATGTCTCCATGGTTGTTTAATTTGTTTATGGATAGGGTTGTTAGGGAGGTAAATGCAAGAGTCTTGGAAAGAGGGGCAAGTATGAAGTCTGTTGGGGATGAGAGAGCTTGGGAAGTGAGTCAGTTGTTGTTCGCTGATGATACAGCGCTGGTGGCGGATTCATGTGAGAAACTGCAGAAGCTGGTGACGGAGTTTGGTAAAGTGTGTGGAAGAAGAAAGTTAAGAGTAAATGTGAATAAGAGCAAGGTTATTAGGTACAGTAGGGCTGAGGGTCAAGTCAATTGGGAGGTGAGTTTGAATGGTGAAAAACTGGAGGAAGTGAAGTGTTTTAGATATCTGGGAGTGGATCTGTCAGCGGATGGAACCATGGAAGCAGAAGTGGATCATCGGGTGGGGGAGGGGGCGAAAATTTTGGGAGCCTTGAAAAATGTGTGGAAGTCGAGAACATTATCCCGGAAAGCAAAAATGGGTATGTTTGAAGGAATAGTAGTTCCAACAATGTTGTATGGTTGCGAGGCGTGGGCTATGGATAGAGTTGTGCGCAGGAGGATGGATGTGCTGGAAATGAGATGTTTGAGGACAATGTGTGGTGTGAGGTGGTTTGATCGAGTAAGTAACGTAAGGGTAAGAGAGATGTGTGGAAATAAAAAGAGCGTGGTTGAGAGAGCAGAAGAGAGTGTTTTAAAATGGTTTGGGCACATGGAGAGAATGAGTGAGGAAAGATTGACCAAGAGGATATATGTGTCGGAGGTGGAGGGAACGAGGAGAAGAGGGAGACCAAATTGGAGGTGGAAAGATGGAGTGAAAAAGATTTTGTGTGATCGGGGCCTGAACATGCAGGAGGGTGAAAGGAGGGCAAGGAATAGAGTGAATTGGAGCGATGTGGTATACAGGGGTTGACGTGCTGTCAGTGGATTGAATCAAGGCATGTGAAGCGTCCGGGGTAAACCATGGAAAGCTGTGTAGGTATGTATTTTTGTGTGTGTGGACGTGTGTATGTACATGTGTATGGGGGGGGTTGGGCCATTTCTTTCGTCTGTTTCCTTGCGCTACCTCGCAATACGCGGGAGACAGCGACAAAGTATAAAAAAAAAAAAAAAAAAAAAAAAAAAAAAAAAAATATATATATATATATATATATATATATATATATATATATATATATATATATATATATATATATATATATATATATATGAATGTTGAGGTGAAGAGAGTGGTGAGAGTAAGTGAGCTTGGGAAGGAGACTTGTGTCAGGAAGTACCAGGAGAGACTGAGTATAGAATGGAAAAAGGTGAGAACAATGGAAGTAAGGGGAGTAGGGGAGGAATGGTATGTAATTAGGGAATCAGTGATGGATTACCCAAAGATGCTTGTGGCATGAGAAGAGTGGGAGGTGGGTTGATTAGAAAGGGTAGTGAGTGGTGGGATGAAGAAGTAAGAGTATTAGTGAAAGAGAAGAGAGAGGCATTTGGACGATTTTTTCGGGGAAAAAATGAAATTGATTGGGAGATGTATAAAAGAAAGAGACAGGAGGTCAAGAGAAAGATGCAAGAGGTGAAAAAAAGGGCAAATGAGAGTTGGGGTGAGAGAGTATCATTAAATTTTAGGGAGAATAAAAAGATGTTCTGGAAGGAGGTAAATAAAGTGCGTAAGACAAGGGAGCAAATGGGAACTTCAGTGAAGGGCGCAAATGGGGAGGTGATAACAAGTAGTGGTGATGTGAGAAGGAGATGGAGTGAGTATTTTGAAGGTTTGTTGAATGTGTTTGATGATAGAGTGGCAGATATAGGGTGTTTTGGTCGAGGTGGTGTGCAAAGTGAGAGGGTTAGGGAAGATGATTTGGTAAACAGAGAAGAGGTAGTAAAAGCTTTGCGGAAGATGAAAGCCGGCAAGGCAGCAGGTTTGGATGGTATTGCAGTGGAATTTATTAAAAAAGGGGGTGACTGTATTGTTGAGTGGTTGGTAAGGTTATTTAATGTATGTATGACTCATGGTGAGGTGCCTGAGGATTGGCGGAATGCGTGCATAGTGCCATTGTAAAAAGGCAAAGCGGATAAGAGTGAGTGCTCAAATTACAGAGGTATAAGTTTTTTGAGTATTCCTGGTATATTATATGGGAGGATATTGATTGAGAGAGTGAAGGCATGTACAAAGCATCAGATTGGGGAAGAGCAGTGTGGTTTCAGAAGTGGTAGAGGATGTGTGGATCAGGTGTTTGCTTTGAAGAATGTATGTGAGAAATACTTAGAAAAGCAAATGGATTTGTATGTAGCATTTATGGATCTGGAGAAGGCATATGATAGAGTTGATAGAGATGCTCTGTGGAAGGTATTAAGAATATATGGTGTGGGAGGCAAGTTGTTAGAAGCAGTGAAAAGTTTTTATCGAGGATTTGAGGCATGTGCACGTGTAGGAAGAGAGGAAAGTGATTGGTTCTCAGTGAATATAGGTTTGCGGCAGGGGTGTGTGATGTCTCCATGGTTGTTTAATTTGTTTATGGATGGGGTTGTTAGGGAGGTGAATGCAAGAGTTTTGGAAAGAGTGGCAAGTATGAAGTCTGTTGGGAATGAGAGAGCTTGGAAAGTGAGTCAGTTGTTGTTCGCTGATGATACAGCGCTGGTGGCTGATTCATGTGAGAAACTGCAGAAGCTGGTGACTGAGTTTGGTAAAGTGTGTGAAAGAAGAAAGTTAAGAGTAAATGTGAATTAGAGCAAAGTTATTAGGTACAGTAGGGTTGAGGGTCAAGTCAATTGGGAGGTGAGTTTGAATGGAGAAAAACTGGAGGAAGTGAAGTGTTTTAGATATCTGGGAGTGGATCTGGCAGCGGATGGAACCATGGAAGCAGAAGTGGATCATAGGGTGGGGGAGGGGGCGAAAATTCTGGGAGCCTTGAAGAATGTGTGGAAGTCGAGAACATTATCTCGGAAAGCAAAAATGGGTATGTTTGAAGGAATAGTTGTTCCAACAATGTTGTATGTTTGCGAGGCGTGGGCTATGGATAGAGTTGTGCGCAGGAGGATGGATGTGCTGGAAATGAGATGTTTGAGGAAAATATGTGGTGTGAGGTGGTTTGATCGAGTAAGTAATGTAAGGGTAAGAGAGATGTGTGGAAATAAAAAGAGCGTGGTTGAGAGAGCAGAAGAGGGTGTTTTGAAATGGTTCGGGCACATGGAGAGAATGAGTGAGGAAAGATTGACCAAGAGAATATATGTGTCGGAGGTGGAGGGAACGAGGAGAAGAGGGAGACCAAATTGGAGGTGGAAAGATGGAGTGAAAATGATTTTGTGTGATCGGGGCCTGAACATGCAGGAGGGTGAAAGGAGGGCAAGGAATAGAGTGAATTGGAGCGATGTGGTATACCGGGGTTGACGTGCTGTCAGTGGATTGAATCAAGGCATGTGAAGCGTCTGGGGTAAACCATGGAAAGCTGTGTAGGTATGTATATTTGCGTGTGTGGACGTATGTATATACATGTGTATGGGCGTGGGTTGGGCCATTTCTTTCGTCTGTTTCCTTGCGCTACCTCGCAAACGCGGGAGACAGCGACAAAGCAAAAAAAAAAATATATATATATATATATATATATATATATATATATATATATATATATATATATATTATTGCTAAACAGAGAAGAGGTAGTAAAAGCTCTGTGGAAGATGAAAGCCGGCAAGGCAGCAGGTTTGGATGGTATTGCAGTGGAATGTATTAAAAAAGGGGATGACTGTATTGTTGACTGGTTGTTAAGGTTATTTAAGGTATGTATTACTCATGGTGAGGTGCCTGAGGATTGGCGGAATACGTGCATAGTGCCATTGTACAAAGGCAAAGGGGATAAGAGTGAGTGCTCAAATTACAGAGGTATAAGTTTGTTGAGTATTCTTGGTAAATCATATGGGAGGGTATTGATTGAGAGGGTGAAGGAATGTACAGATCATTAGATTGGGGAAGAGCAGTGTGGTTTCAGAAGTGGTAGAGGATGTGTGGATCACGTGTTTGCTTTGAAAAATGTATGTGAGAAATACCTAGAAAAGCAAATGGATTTGTATGTAGCATTTATGGATCTTAAGAAGGCATATGATAGAGTTGATAGAGATGCTCTTTGGAAGGTATTAAGAATATATGGTGTGTTAGGCAAGTTGTTGGAAGCAGTGAAAAGTTTTTATCGAGGATGTAAGACATTTGTACGTGTAGGAAGAGATGAAAGTGATTGGTTCTCAGTGAATGTAGGTTTGCGACAGGGGTGTTTGATGTCTTCATGGAGTTGTTAGGGAGATGAATGCAAGAGTTTTGGACAGAGGGGCAAGTATGAAGTCTGTTGTGCATGAGAGAGCTTCGGAAGTGAGTCAGTTGTTGTTCGCTGATGATACAACGCTTGTGTCTGACTCATGTGAGAAACTGCAGAAGCTGGTGACTGAGTTTGGTAAAGTGTGTGAAAAAAGAAAGTTAAGAATAAATGTGAATAAGAACAAGGTTATTAGGGTTGAGGGTCAAGTCAACTGGGAAGTAAATTTGAATGGAGGAAAACTGGAGGAAGTAAAGTGTTTTAGATATCTGGGAATGGATCTGGCAGCGGATGGAACCATGGAAGCGGAAGTGAATCATAGGGATGGGGGAGGGGGCGAAAATTTTGGGAGCCTTGAAGAATGTTTGGAAGTCGAGAACATTTTCTCGGAAAGGCAAAAATGGGTATGTTTGAAGGAATAGTGGTTCCAACAATGTTGTATGGTTGCGAGGCGTGGGCTATGGATAGAGTTCTGCGCAAGGGGGTGGATGTGCTGGAAGTGAGATTTTTGAGGACAATGTGTGGTGTGAGGTTGTTTGATCGAGTAAGTAATGTAAGGGTAAGAGAGATGTGTGGAAATAAAAAGAGCGTGGTTGAGAGAGCAGAAGAGGTTGTTTTGAAATGGTTTGGGCACATGGAGATAATGAGTGAGGAAAGATTGACCAAGAGGATATATGTGTCGGAGGTGGAGGGAACGAGGAGAAGTGGGAGACCAAATTGGAGGTGGAAAGATGGAGTGAAAACGACTTGGAGTGATCGGGGCCTGAACATGCAGGAGTATGAAAGGCGGGCAAGGAATAGAGTGAATTGGATCGATGTGTTATACCGTGGTCGACGTGCTGTCAGTGGATTGAATTTGGGCTGTGAAGCGTCTGGGGTAATCCATGGAAAGTTGTGTGGGGTCTGAATGTGGAAAGGGAGCTTTGGTTTCGGGCATTATTGCATGACAGCTAGAGACTGAGTGTGAACAAATGGGGCCTTTGTTGTCTTTTCCTAGTGCTACCTCGCACAAATGAGGGTGGAGGGGGTTGATATTCCATGTGTGGCGAGGTGACGATGGGAATTAATAAAGGCAGACAGTGTGAATTGTGTGCATGAGTATATATGTATGTGTCTGTATATGTATATATCTGTGTACATTAAGATGTATAGGTATGTATATTTGCGTGTGTGGTCGTGTATGTATGTACATTGTGTATGGGGGTGGGTTGGGCCATTTCTTTCGTCTGTTTCCTTGCGCTACCTCGCAAACGCGGGAGACAGCGACAAAGCAAAAAAAAAGAAAAAAACATACATATATATATGTATATATATATATATATATATATATATATATATATATATATATATATATATATATATATATATATATATATATATATATATATATATGTATATATACATATATATATATATATATATATATATATATATATATATATATGTATATATATATATATATATATATATATATATATATATATATATATATATATATATATATATATATATTATATATATGAATTTATATATATATATATATATATATATATTTTTTTTTTTTTTTTTTTTTATACTATCCGCCATTTCCCGCGACAGCGAGGTAGCGTTAAGAACAGAGAACTGGGCCTTTGAGGAAATATCCTCACCTGCCCTCTTCTCTGTTCCTTCTTGTGGAAAATTAAAAAAAAAAAAAAAAAACGAGAGGGGAGGATTTCCAGCCCCCCGCTCCCTTCCCTTTTAGTCGCCTTTTACGACACGCAGGGAATACGTGGGAAGTATTCTTTCTCCCCTATCCCCAGGGATATATATATATATATATATATATATATATATATATATATATATATATATATATATATATATATATATATATATATATATATATATATATATATATATATATATATATATATATATATATATATATATATATATATATATATATATATCCCTGGGGATAGGGGAGAAAGAATACTTCCCACGTATTCCCTGGGATATATATATATATATATATATATATATATATATATATATATATATATATATATATATATATATATATATATATATCTATATATATATATATATATATATATATATATATATATATATATATATATATATATATATATATATATATATATATATATATATATATATATATATATATACATATATATATATATATATATATATATATATATATATATATATATATATATATATATATATGTATATATATATATATATATATATATATATATATATCGGAAAACAAAAATGGGTATGTTTGAAGGAATAGTGGTTCCAACAATGTTGTATGGTTGCGAGGCGTGGTCTATGGATAGAGTTGTGCGCAGTAGGGTGGATGTGCTGCAAATGTCATGTTTGAGGACAATATGTGGTGTGAGGTGGTTTGTTCGAGTAAGTAATGTAAGGGTAAGAGAGATGTGTGGAAATAAAAAGAGCGTGGTTGAGAGAGCAGAAGACGGTGTTTTGAAATGGTTTGGGCACATGGAGAGAATGAGTGAGGAAAGATTGACCAAGAGGACATATGTGTTGGAGTTAGAGGGAACGAGGAGAAGTGGGAGACGAAATTGGAGGTGGAAAGATGGAGTGAAAAAGATTTTGTGTGATCGGGGCCTGAACATGCAGGAGGATGAAAGGAGGGCAAGGAATAGAGTGAATTGGATCGATGTGGTATACCCGGGTTGACGTGCTGTCAGTGGATTGAATCAGGGCATGTGAAGCGTCTGGGGTAAACTATGGAAAGTTGTGTGGGGCCTGGATGTGGAAAGGGAGCTGTGGTTTCGGGCATTATTGCATGACAGCTAGAGACTGAGTGTGAACGAATGGGGCCTTTGTTGTCTTTTCCTAGTGCTACCTCGCACACATGTGTGGGGAGGGGGATGGTATTCCATGTGTGGCGAGGTGGCGATGGGAATGAATAAAGGCAGACAGTGTGAATTGTGTGCATGGGTATTTATGTATGTGTCTGTGTGTGTATATATATTTGTACATTGAGATGTATATGTATGTATATTTGCGTGTGTGGACGTGTATATATATACATTGTGTATGGTGGTGGGTTGGGCCATTTCTTTCGTCTGTTTGCTTGCGCTACATCGCAAACGCGAGAGACAACGACAAAGCAAAATGAAAAAAAAAATTATTCTTATATATATATATATATATATATATATATATATATATATATATATATATATATATATATATATATATTTACGATGCAAGAACCAGGATAATAACTAACAAGGTTGGCTGATGCTATCACGTAGAGAAAGTCACTGTACAGGGAGGATTTCAACACATCCGAATGACAGATGTTCCTTTAAGTCTTATGATGCACATTGACTCATGCGTCATAGTCACGGTATCAAGGTAATTGTTTACCCTTAGGAACCCTTGAATTAGACCTAAACCTCCCTGAGTCCCCTGGGAAGCATTGGTATGTGAGGCAGGCCTGTGAGTGAGGACTGAGCGCTAAACATGTTTTGGAGACGGATGAGAATATTTTCCATGCGCTGGTACACGTGGCTGCCCTCCACACCCCCATGGAGCCCACTTCAGAGCCTCTAGTCTTGTCGGTAATGATGCCGATCGCTGAGTTGGAATAATTAACGGCCATCCTTGTTGACCAGACCAGCAGAGAAAAAAAGAAAAGTAATTGATAGTCGAAAAAAGTGTCTCATTGACATGCAGTCGTCCAGGCCATTGAGGGGTTCTTGGACCGTTCATATCGGAGGGGCCGGAGGGGATTATCCCTTTCCCCTAAAAGATAGGGAAAAATGTGATTCTTGCTTCAGTGGGTCATTGCCTCTGTCATATTAAGATAAATTTGTGTGCAAACTGAAGTAGACAGGGTACATTGATTCGTATATGGCAATGTGTAGTGGGCTACGATACGGTCTGGTATGGTACATACATGTAGGGGAGGATATTCTGAGGTAAGGTAAGCTATATTAGGGTAGGGTACGATACTTTGGGAAGGGTACGATACATTTGTGTGGATGAAAATGTGGTGCAGTTCATTTGCTATGTGTAGGATGAATTTGTAAAAATTTGATTTGATGAAGTAGGATATTACGCTGTAGGGTGCGGGAAGATGATTACAACACTTTTCAGCACATTTCTAACAGTCTCAAAAGTCTGATTACAGAACCCTGCAGAGAATCAATTTCTCAGCCTACCCCGTGACCAGTGTCGTGTATGTTTAATCGGTCTTCTTTCTCTTCATTCCAGGTTGAATGCTCCAGTCATGGACAAACGTCGTCCTTGAGGCCAAGTCTTCAGGATGATGAAGAAAAAGGAGAAAAATAATACAAAATTTTTTAGGGGGTGGTAAACTTATTTTTGAAAAGGCACAGATTATAGCTGTAAGGAAGAATATGTGATCCAGCGCACGATATAGGAGAGTGAGAGACTTTGAAAACAGCAAGCTAAAATGAGGAGGCTAGGTCTATAGAACATACAGGGAGATGTAAAGTGTAGTCCGTTAGTCTGGCTATTAAGAAAGAGATAACAAGGCCAGCCATCCTGACACACAGGGGACTTCAGATGATTCTAGGCACCACTTCCACATACTTCAGTTAAAGCGGTAGAAACGTTCTGGTCGGCTGCTGTGTACAGCCTATTACCGCATGTTTTTGTGTTTTTTCTTTTTGTAATGGCCTGTATGGCACGGGCAAAGAATGCCCAAGTCAAGGCCACCCCCCCCCCCCCATGTAAAAAGGAAAGGAAATAGAAATTACTCAGGAAAGGTTATATAAAGGGAAAAGACAAAGAAAGGATAAGAAATCCACAGCTAAGCTGTTCGAAGGAATAGGGAGGTATTATAACAACCAGCCCTCGAGTATCCGGTTTACACAAAGAACCTAGCTAACAGATAGGTGGAAGATGAGCCACCTTAAGCGTGAGAGGCGAATAGAACCTTTGTAGATATGAAATAGCTATTCGCAAGAAAAGTTACTATGGCACCTTTACAACGCCCACAGCGTTTGGGAAGCAGTCTTTGTAATACTGATTATGTGGTTATGCTCAGCATGTGCATGTTAATACACAATTGAATTGTGAGCTTTTGAAAACAAAGGGAAACAAATGCTTCTCAAAGAGATATAAAGATAAATTGTGTTTTAGTACAGTTAGATTTAACAAGGTAACTGCTTCCCAACGTTGAGATGTTGCAGAGATCCGAAATGAGAAAGGACATATGATCAGTACGAGAAAGGGAACGAGTATTAAGGAGAGGAAGGAAAGGAAAAGTGAGTTAAAGTAGGTAAAAGTAGAATTATCAACATCAGAGCGAAGGGGTTAGAAGCAAAAGAAGGATAATTTATTTAGAGAAGAAAGAAAGTAGGTGATGGGACAGAACTCTAAGGAACACCGTTATTGATAGTATAGGAGATGAAAGTCACTCAGTCGACGACTACTGCGTTGTTACGGCCAAACAGAGCGAAGCAGTAAAACTAAAGGAAGGGAGTTTATAAAGCAAGGATTTATTCCACACTTTGTCAAGTGCTTTGGAGATGTAGCGTACTACGACAGAAGTATTACCAGAATTCCTGAGAGAGGAGGACCAGAGATGAGTCACATGGGAGAGAATATCACCACTAGACCTAGCACTGCAAAATCCATGCTAGTGATCTGAAAGAAGGGAATGGGATTCTGAGTGTTTGAGGAAGTTAGAATATGGAAGAGCTTCAAAGAGTTTAGAGCCAGAATAAGTGAGGGCAATGGAACAATAGTTGGAGGAGTTAGAGCAGTCTTCTTTCATAGGGATGAGCTGTAACAAGGCGAGCTTCCAAGAGAGAGGGAAACTCTGTAATCTTAGACAGATGAAATAGGCAAGCAAGAGTTGGTACTGGCTCAGATGTACATTCACATAGAACCCAAGTAGAAATACTATCTTAGCCATATTCCTTGTCCACCTGAAACTGTGAGAGTACCTAGAAGACCCTGCGCAAGAAGATGGGGTAGGAGGATTAGAAGCTGAATAATCCAGTTAAGTTAGAGATTGACACGGCACCGGATAGAACTGCTTTACCAGGATGACAGTTGTCAATGAATTGATCAGGTTAGGAAGTATATGGAAAGACTTTTACAATTGCTGAACTGCATGTATGAACATGAGTTCCAGAATGCATAAGTCTGCCTCAAGGTACCGATACGATTTAGAAAAGATTCGGCTAACCCTTCATAGAGGGACTTTCTGCACAAAACTCGGCATCTCGGTAGGGTACGTTATTGTGAAATGGGAGTTATAGGGGTGACTAAGCATACGGTGAATGTTTATCTCCGGCAGACACCGTAGTTAGCTGTATTCAAGCACCTTAGGGCTGGTTTGCAGTCATCGATGGTCATACATACATCAAGGTTGGCCAAAAAGTGCTACGGTGGATGTAACAACTTGAAAGTAGTCTCCATGCATTGGGGTGAGTTTAGCAGTTTAATGGGTCCAAAAGAAGTAAAGTAGGTCCAGTTGCGGAGGTACTGCATTGAAATCATAAACATTTACTTAGTTCAAAACCTTTACAGCTGAAACAGACGTATAAAGACTTGCCAAGAAACTTTGAAATAGGAGAAGCTTTAAGTTCAAAGTATCAATACATGTAATGAAGCATTAGAATTTGCCAAAGTCTTTTTCAGGTAGATCCAAAAACATCAAAAAAGAACCAATCATGCGTCTTTCAGTAGATCTAGAAGTATTACTACGATGTCGAAAACAGTTTGAGCTCAGGAGTATTGCGGGAGACCCTGTGGCATTAAAGCAACACCAGATAGGCCTAGGATCATTTCAGTACTTTCAGAGTCATGTAGGTCATTCTAAGGTAATCCTAAAAACATCCAGAGAGATCCTCAAGTATTGCGATATGCTCAGAGCATCATAATAGACCCACATGCATGAAGGTTTGGCCAAAAAATAGCACTGTGGTTCTAGAAGTGCTGTAATGAGCCCAGAAACATAGAGGAAGACTGACTTGCACGGCAATAAGTATTTCCAAAAACATTGCCGTACTTTCGGAAGACCTAGTAGATTCAGGTCGTCAGGGCCTACGTATGCTTGTTTCTGCAGAAGCATCATACCCTCCCCTACCACAACCAAGCCCTCTCACAACCTACCTTCCTTACTACAATCACTATCCCTTCCCCATTTTCCTGGTTATCATACCCTAACCCACCACCTCTACTGCATATCTCCCTCATCACCACCATTTCCTCCTTCTTTGACCAAACCACACCCTGAACAACGGATGACATTGTTGAGCTGTACAATCAATACTGCCACTCAGTTTCTCCCATTTTGCCAGGACAGCCTTCCCTCTTATTGATGAAATATCTTCCGGAAAACGCTTCATGCCAGCAGCCAGTAATGTTTATACCTCTGAGGAAATGGATGAATTATAAGAAATAGTATATAAGATTCTTGTTTTGTCATGCTTCTGGCAACTTCCTCGCCGTATCCACAGACCAGAGACGGAAGGAGAGACAGAAGCTTCTTGTTGTAGTACAGACTGAGGAAGAACTCAAATATTTGAAGAAGGTTCAAAAGAATCTTGGTACACTTCAAATTACCAAGAATCGGGTATATTATCAAGAAGCATTACGATTAGATCATATGGTACAGATTAGTTAAAGCAACATTATAACAATTCGAAGAGTATTAGGGCAGACCACAGTGTCTTAGGATGATTCAGAGTGCATTCAGGCAGTAGATAGTTCAGTAAGAAAGCTTAGAGTACATTAATTGATAGACTAGAGTGGAGTAGGGACGGGCATCATTATACTACTCACCGCAGCTGAATGCAGTCGTCAATAATCTAGAGGACAACGGTGAAAGCTGTACATTTGTGTACAATACGATGGGTCGTTTTTAAACGTTTATGATATTCATATTAAGGTCGTGCAGAAAAGTCGTAGACATATATGGAAAAATTTTGCAAAAAATATGGGTTCTCTGTGCTAGCACCTCTAGCCCCCCGAGAGACTCAAAAATTGAAGAATAAAGTTATAAAAACGCATATTCACTTGAAAATTTCGATTTCATTTGCCCAACCAACAAGGGGATAGCTCATCTCTTAGTCACATTCGAGTGTTTTTAGGGGAATGGTGTCATATGTTTATTTTCATCAGTGGAATGGTAAGCCACAGTACTAGGCAAGCAACTAAGTGCCCTGTACTTGGTCAACCAGAACAACTGGAACAGTTTTACCAACATGTGAAGGTCTGATGAAAGCAAACCAGTGAAACAAAATATATCATTATTCTCTACATCAAAGCACCCAACATTTTCAGGTATATGTGATGTAATTACTAACTTTGTTATGGAAATCTGGTAGTCTGCAT
>NC_092236.1:36379133-36395846 GCF_036320965.1 Panulirus ornatus
ATATATATATATATATATATATATATATATATTTTTTTTTTTTTTTTTTTTTTTTTTTTTTTTTTTTTATACTTTGTCGCTGTCTCCCGCGTTTGCGAGGTAGCGCAAGGAAACAGACGAAAGAAATGGCCCCACCCCCCCCCCCCCATACACATGTACATACACACGTCCACACACGCAAATATACATACCTACACAGCTTTCCATGGTTTACCCCAGACGCTTCACATGCCTTGATTCAATCCACTGACAGCACGTCAACCCCTGTATACCACATGGCTCCAATTCACTCTATTCCTTGCCCTCCTTTCACCCTCCTGCATGTTCAGGCCCCGATCACACAAAATCTTTTTCACTCCATCTTTCCACCTCCAATTTGGTCTCCCTCTTCTCCTCGTTCCCTCCACCTCCGACACATATATCCTCTTGGTCAATCTTTCCTCACTCATTCTCTCCATGTGACCAAACCATTTCAAAACACCCTCTTCTGCTCTCTCAACCACGCTCTTTTTATTTCCACACATCTGTCTTACCCTTACGTTACTTACTCGATCAAACCACCTCACACCACACATTGTCCTCAAACATCTCATTTCCAGCACATCTATCCTCCTGCGCACAACTCTATCCATAGCCCACGCCTCGCAACCATACAACATTGTTGGAACCACTATTCCTTCAAACATACCCATTTTTGCTTTCCGAGATAATGTTCTCGACTTCCACACATTCTTCAAGGCTCCCAGAATTTTCGCCCCCTCCCCCACCCTATGATCCACTTCCGCTTCCATGGTTCCATCCGCTGCCAGATCCACTCCCAGATATCTAAAACACTTCACTCCCTCCAGTTTTTCTCCATTCAAACTCACCTTCCAATTGACTTGACCCTCAACCCTACTGTACCTAATAACCTTGCTCTTATTCACATTTACTCTTAACTTTCTTCTTTCACACACTTTACCAAACTCAGTCACCAGCTTCTGCAGTTTCTCACATGAATCAGCCACCAGCGCTGTATCATCAGCGAACAACAACTGACTCACTTCCCAAGCTCTCTCATCCCCAACAGACTTCATACTTGCCCCTCTTTCCAAAACTCTTGCATTCACCTCCCTAACAACCCCATCCATAAACAAATTAAACAACCATGGAGACATCACACACCCCTGCCGCAAACCTACAATCACTGAGAACCAATATATATATATATATATATATATATATATATATATATATATATATATATATATATATATATTTTTTTTTTTTTCTTTTTTTTTTTTTTGCCGCTGTCTCCCGCGTTTGCGAGGTAGCGCAAGGAAACAGACGAAAGAAATGGCCCAACCCACCCCCATACACATGTATATACATACGTCCACACACGCAAATATACATACCTACACAGCTTTCCATGGTTTACCCAAGACGCTTCACATGCCTTGATTCAATCCACTGACAGCACGTCAACCCGTCAGCGAGAGAGGTGGGTGGAATCCCATGTGGAAGACATCGTCAGTGAGGGAGGTGGGTGGAATCCCATGTGGAAGACATCGTCAGTGAGGGAGGTGGGTGGAATCCCATGCGGAAGACATCGTCAGTGAGGGAGGTGGGTGGAATCCCATGTGGAAGACATCGTCAGCGAGGGAGGTGGGTGGAATCCCATGTGGAAGACATCGTCAGTGAGGGAGGTGGGTGGAATCCCATGTGGAAGACATCGTCAGCGAGGGAGGTGGGTGGAATCCCATGTGGAAGACATCGTCAGCGAGGGAGGTGGGTGGAATCCCATGTGGAAGACATCGTCAGCGAGGGAGGTGGGTGGAATCCCACATGTCTTGGCTGACACTTGTATCATGTTTGTGTTCGGCGACCTTCCACGTTACTACAAGTGGAAGACTCGTACAAGTGTGAAGCACAACGACCAATTAGAGTGTTTACTACCCCTCACCTTCCTTCTGTTCCACTGTAATGATGTATGCTTCACCTACAATGGTATGCTGTGTTGATATACTCCACCTCCTGTGATAGACTGTGCTATTATACTCCACCTCTTATGTTATACTGTGTTGGTACACGCCACTTCCTGTGCTATACCCGGTACACTTTATCATCGTATGTTAAACTATATTAGTATACTCCACGTCCTGTGTTACACCCAGTATACTCTACCGTTCTGTCTTATACTATGAAGGTATACTCCATGTCCACTGTTACAATCATTATACTTTACCGTCCAGTGTGACATCCAGTATACTCTACTGTCCAGTGTTACACCCAGCTTACTCTACTGTCCAGTGTTACACCCAGCATACTCTACTGTCCAGTGTTACACCCAGCATACTCTACTGTCCAGTGTTACACCCAGCATACTCTACTGTCCTGTGCTACACCCAGTATACTCTACCGTCCTGTTACACCCAGCATACTCTACTGTCCTGTGTTACACTCAGCATACTCTACTGTCCTGTGTTACACCCAGCGACTCTACTGTCCTGTGTTACATTAACTACGTTAACACACTCCTCTCTTACTCAGTGACTCCCTTCTTCCTTCGTTATCCTCTCTTGGCTCTGTCTTATCTTCATAAACATTCAGCAGTAGTCAAGATACCCACACAACAAATATTTGTTTGTGACCTCACGTACATTCCACAACTGGGACGAAAATCTTCAGCTTATTATAACAGATGTCGTATGTAGACAATGACATGATAAACCTTTATATATACAGCGTGATAACATCACTTTGTTAACGCAAAAGACGTTATGATGGTGAGCTTAATAACCCTAGTTTAGCCTGCATTACTGGATTATCACGGCCGATAATCGAAAGGGAATTAGGTTATATGACTGAAGATTATTTCTTTCTTTCTTTCTTTCTTTCTTTCTTTAATCCAGATCGTTATTAGAGCAACGAGAGGCGGTGGCAGTCGTCGGTGGCTGAGGGTATGAACCACAGCCACCAACTTGATCAACACCTGCCACGCTGACCTCTGATGTGTGGTGACTGCCTCTCTCTCTCTCTCTCTCTCTCTCTCTCTCTCTCTCTCTCTCTCTTGATCCCGTTTCCCGCGTGAGCGAGCATATATATATATATATATATATATATATTTATTATACTTAGTCACTTGCTCCCGCGTTAGCGAGGTAGTTTAAGGAAACAGATGAAAGAATGACCCAACCCACCTACATACACATGTATATACATGAACACCCACACACACACACATATACATACCTATTCACTGCAACATAAACATACACAGGCATATAAATATACAAACATGTACATATTCATACTTGCTGCCTTCATCCACTCCTGTCGTCACCCTGCCACACATGAAACAGCACCCCCCTCCCCCTGCGTGCATTCGAAGTAGCACTAAGAAAAGACAACAAAGGTGCATCGAAACCACAGCTCCCTTTCCACATCCAGGTCCCGCAAAACTTTCCATGGTTTACCCCAGACACTTCACATGCCCTGTTTCATCCAGTGACAGCACGTCGACCCCAGTATACCACATTGTTCCAATTCACTCTATTCCTTGCATGCCTTTCACCCTCCTCTATGTTCAGGCCCCAGTCGCTCAAAATCTTTTTCCCTTCATCCTTCCACCTCCATTTTGTCTCCCACTTCTTGTTTCCTCCACCTCTGATACATATCCTCTTTGTCAATCTTTCCTCACTCATTCTCTCCATGTGACCACACCATTTCAATACACCCTCTTCTGCTCTCTCAACCACACTTTCTACTACCACACATCTCTCTTACACTTTCATTACTTACTCGATCAAACCATCTCACACCACATATTGTCCTCAAACATTTAATTTCCAACACATCCACCCACCTCCGCACAACCCTATCTAAAGCCCATGCCTCACAACCATATAACATTGGTGGAACCATTATTCCTTCAAACCTACCCATTTTTGCTCTCCAAGATAATGTTCTTGTCTTCCACACATTCTTCACTGCTCCCAGAACCTATGCCCACCTCCCCCACCCTGTGACTCACTTCCACTTCCATGGTTCCAACTGCTGCCAAATATACTCCCAGATATCTAAAACACTTCACCTCCTCCAGTTTTTCTCCATTCAAAATTACCTCCCAATTGACTTGTCCCTCAACCCTACTGAACCTAATAACCCTGCTCTTATTCACATTTACTCTTAACTTTCTTCTTTCACACACTTTACCAAACTCAGTCACCAGCTTCTGCAGTTTCTCACCTGAATCAACCACCAGTGCTGTATCATCAGCAAACAACTGACTCACTTCCCAAACCCTCTCACCCACAACTTACTGCATACTTGCCCCTATCTCCAAAACTCTTGCATTTACCTCCCTAACAACCACATTCATAAACAAATTAAACAACCATGGAGACATCACGCACCCCTGCCGCAAACCGACATTCACTGGGAACCAATCACTCTCCTCTCTTCATACTCGTACACATGCCTTACATCCTCGATAAAAACTTTTCACTGCTTCTAGCAACTTACCTCCCACACCATATACTCTTAATACCTCCCACAGAGCATCTCTATCAACTCTATCATATGCCTTCTCCAGATCCACAAATGCCACATACAAATCCATTCGTTTTTCTAAGTATTTCTCACATATATTCTTCAAAGCAAACACATGATCCACTCATCCTCTACCACTTCTGAAACCACACTGCTCTTCCTCAATCTGATGCGTCTGGGGTAAACCATGGAAAGCTGTGTAGGTATGTATATTTGCGTGTGTGGACGTATGTATATACATGTGTATGGGGGGGTTTGGGCCATTTCTTTCGTCTGTTTCCTTGCGCTACCTCGCAAACGCGGGAGACAGCGACAAAGTATAATAAAAAATAAATATTTGGAGTAGAAAAAGGAGAGAGCAAATGACATAAGGGGAGTGGAGGAGGAATGGGATGTATTTAGGGAAGCAGTGATGGCTTGTGCAAAACATGCCTGTGGCATGAGAAAGGTGGGAGGTGGGCAGATTACAAAAGGGTAGTGGGTGGTGGGATGAAGAAGTAAGATTGTTAGTGAAAGAGAAGAGAGATGAATTTGGATGATTTTTGCAGGGAAATAGTGCAAATGGCTGGGAGATGTATAAAAGAAAGAGGCAGGAGGTCAAGAGAAAGGTGCTAGAGGTGAAAAAGAGGGCAAATGAGAGTTGGGATGAGAGAGTATCGTTTAACTTTTGGGAGAATAAGATGTTTTGGAAGGAGGTAAATAAAGAGCATAAGGCAAGAGAACAAATGGGAACATTAGTGAAGAGGGCTAATGGGGAGGTAATAACAAGTAGTGTTGAAGTGAGAAGGAGATGGAGTGAGTATTTTGAAGGCTTGTTGAATGTGTTTGATTAAAGAGTGGCAGATATAGGGTATTTTGGTTGAGGTGGTGTATGAAGTGAGAGGGTCAGGGTGAATGGTTTGGTAAACAGTGAAGAGGTAGTGAAAGCTCTGTGGATGATGAAAGCCGGCAAGATGGCAGGTTTGGATGGTATTGCACTGAAATTTATTAAAAAAAAGGGGTTGACTGTTTTGTTGACTGGTTGGTGAGGATATTCACTGTTTGTATGGTGCATGGTGAAGTGCCTGAGGATTGGCAGAATGCATGCATAGTGCCAGTGTACAAAGGAAAAGGGGATAAAGGTGAGTGTTCAAATTACAGAGGTATAAGTTTGTTGAGTATTCCTGGGAAATCATATGGGAGGGTATCAATTGAGAGGGTGAAGGCATTTTATATATATATATATATATATATATATATATATATATATATATATATATATATATATATATATATATATATATATATATATATATATATATATATATATATATATATATATATATATATTATTTCATATATATTTTATATATATTATTTCTTTTTATTTTGCTTTGTCGCTGTCTCCAGCGTTTGCAAGGAAGCGCAAGGAAACAGACGAAAGAAATGGCCCAACCCACCCCCATACACAATGTATATACATACACGTCCACACACGCAAATATACATACCTATACATCTCAATGTACACATATATATACACACACAGACACATACATATATACCCATGCACACAATTCACACTGTCTGCCTTTATTCATTCCAATCTCCACCTCGCCACATATGGAATACCATCCCCCTCCCCCCTCATGTGTGCGAGGTAGCACGAGGAAAAGACAACAATGACCCCGGCCCCATTCGTTCACACTCAGTCTCTAGCTGTCATGCAATAATGCCCGAAACCACACCTCCCTTTCCATATCCAGGCCTCACAAAACTTTCCATGGTTTACCCCAGACGTTTCACATGCCCTGATTCAATCCACTGACAGCACGTCAAACCCGGTATACCACATCGATCCAGTTCACTCTATTCCTTGCCCTCCTTTCACCCTCCTGCATGTTCAGGTCCCGATCACACAAAATCTTTTCCACTACATCTTTCCACCTGCAGTTTGGTCTCCCACTTCTCCTGGTTCCCTCCACCTCCGACACATATATCCTCTTGGTCAATCTTTCCTCACTCATTTTCTCCATGTGCCCAAACCATTTCAAAACACCCTCTTCTGCTCTCTCAACCACGCTCTTTTTATTTCCACACATCTCTCTTACCCTTACATTACTTACTCGATCAAACCACCTCACACCACACATTGTCATCAAACATCTCTTTTCCAGCACATCCACCCTCCTGCGCACAACTCTATCCATAGCCCACGCCTCGCAAACATACAACATTGTTGGAACCGCTATTCCTTCAAATATTTGATGTTATTTAATGTAGTTATGGCTCATGGTGAGGTGCCTGAGGATTGGCGGAATGCGTGCATAGTGCCATTGTACAAAGGCAAAGGGGATAAGAGTGAGTGCTCAAATTACAGAGGTATAAGTTTGTTGAGTGTTCTTGGTAAATTATATGGGAGGGTATTTATTGAGAGGGTGAAGGCATGTACAGAGCATCAGATTGGGGAAGAGCAGTGTGGTTTCAGAAGTGGTAGAGGATGTGTGGATCAGGTGTTTGCTTTGAAGAATGTATGTGAGAAATACTTCGAAAAGCAAATGGATTTGTAAGTAGCATTTATGGATCTGGAGAAGGCATATGATAGAGTTGATAGAGATGCTCTGTGGAAGGTATTAAGAATATATGGTAAGGGAGGCAAGTTGTTAGAAGCAGTGAAAAGTTTTTATCGAGGATGTAAGGCATGTGTACTTGTAGGAAGAGAGGAAAGTGATTGGTTTTCAGTGAATATAGGTATGCGGCAGGGGTGTGTGATGTCTCCATGGTTGTTTAATTTGTTTATGGATGTGGTTGTTAGGGAGGTGAATGCAAGAGTTTTGGAAAGAGGGGCAAGTATGAAGTCTGTTTTGGATGAGAGAGCTTGGGAAGTGATTCAGTTGTTGTTCGCTGATGATACAGCGCTGGTGGCTGATTCATGTGAGAAACTGCAGAAGCTGGTGACTGAGTTTGGTTAAGTGTGTGAAAGAAGAAAGTTAAGAGTAAATGTGAATAAGAGCAAGGTTATTAGGTACAGTAGGGTTGAGGGTCAAGTCAACTGGGAGGTAAGTTTGAATGGAGAAAAAATGGCGGAAGTAAAGTGTTTTAGATATCTGGGAGTGGATGTGGCAGCGGATGGAACCATGGAAGCGGAAGTGGATCATAGGGTGGGGGAGGGGGCGAAAATCCTGGGAGCCTTGAAGAATGTGTGGAAGTCGAGAACATTATCTCGGAAAGCAAAAATGGGTATGTTTGAAGGAATAGTTGTTCCAACATTGTTGTATGGTTGCGAGGCGTGGGCTATGGATAGAGTTGTGCGCAGGAGGATGGATGTGCTGGAAATGAGATGTTTGAGGACAATATAAGGTGTGAGGTGGTTTGATCGAGTAAGTAACGTAAGGGTAAGAGAGATGTGTGGAAATAAAAAGAGCGTGGTTGAGAGAGCAGAAGAGGGTGTTTTGAAATGGTTTGGGCACATGGAGAGAATGAGTGAGGAAAGATTGACCAAGAGGATATATGTGTCGGAGGTGGAGGGGACGAGAAGTGGGAGACCAAATTGGAGGTGGAAAGATGTAGTGAAAAAGATTTTGTGTGATCGGGGCCTGAACATGCAGGAGGGTGAAAGGAGGGCAAGGAATAGAGTGAATTGGATCGATGTGGTATACCGGGGTTGACGTGCTGTCAGTGTGTTGAATCAGGGCATGTGAAGCGTCTGGGGTAAACCATGGAATGCTGTGTAGGTATGTATATTTGCGTGTGTGGACGTATGTATATACATGTGTATGGGGGTGTGTTGGGCCATTTCTTTCGTCTGTTTCCTTGCGCTACCTCGCAAACGCGGGAGACAGCGACAAAGCAAGAAAAAAAAAAAAAAAAAAAAAAAAATATATATATATATATATATATATATATATATATATATATATATATATATATATATATATATATATATATATATATATATATATAATGAGGACTTTCAGCTGCGTAAATTATGTTCCCAGATCATCGTAACTCTACAGACGTCAACACTCGATCACAAGAGTTAAACCGCAATGTAGTTGAGACACCACAAAAGCCATAAGCTATCAATTAATAAATCCCGAACACTTCCAGTACTAGTCCCGCCCTGAAAGAATCCTCAAAATAAAAAGAAAAAAATCAAATATAGGGTCGTGTAGCCAAGTTCTTACATATTATCATTGAAAGATCAAAGGCAGGAGTGTAATTAAGAAAGGTTTCTCTACCGGAGGGCTGTCAGGTCAGGGTTACTCTCTTGGCAATGGACATGGCTTTGGTATAGCTACGAGGAAGTTGCAAGGGTAGTTGCTTGGGTAAGTTGGATATGGGTCTGTGCGAGGGTGCTGTGGGAATTCCTTATATCTCGTAGTGTCTGTGGAAATTCTCGGTTATCAAACCTGCATCACACAGAGATGAGAGAGATGACAGGCTCAATGAATGGCTGAAGTTTCCTCACATGCATTTCGTTTTTCCATCAAGATCATGAGCAAATTTATGACCAGAGGCAGAGAATACTTCAGTCAGCTGTGGCAACATATTTTTCTTTTCCTTTTTCGTGTTAAAAGCTATTTGTTTTCACTTTAGCAAAAGTCTGGGATGTAAGGGTATTTGCATTCTTCCCTTGATACTACAGCAGCAATACTCTTCCATATACAGTAGTATTACACTTACAGCTTCAGTAGTAATGCCCTTACAGCTTAGGAATACTCTCATAACTTAAATAGCAATAACCTTACAACTTTAGTAGTGGTGCCCTTGCAACTTTTATAGCTATATACTTATAACGAAAATAGTACGATCCTTACAATTATACTATTAGAATCCTTACAACCTCATTTTTGATATACTTATAACTTGATCAAGTATATCCTTACAACTGTAGCAGTAGTGCTCTTAGAACTTCAACAGTAATATACTTATAACTTGAATAGTAATACCCTTATAACTACATTAGTAGTGTCCTTACAACTATAGTATTAGAGTCCTTACCATTTTGATAATGATATACTTATAACTTGAATAGTAATACCTTTACAACTCTAGTATTAGTGCACTCAAAACTTCATTAGTTATGTACTTATTACATAAATAGTAACATCCCTAAAGCTATAGTTTTAGTATCCTTACAACTATGGTAGTAGTACTCTTACTCCTTTAATAGTAATGTACTTATTTCTTAAATGATAACATCTTTACAACTATAGTAGTAGTCCCTTTACAGATTCAATGATAATACACTTCTAACTTAAATAGTAATATCCTTACAATTACAGTGGTAATGTCCTTTTACTTGAAGAATAACGCTTACTGCTTTAAAAGTTATTACATTAAAACATGGATAATAATACCGATACAACTATGATAGTAAAACTTACAACTTCAATAGCATTACCTGTATAACATTAATTGTAACGTCTTTATTACCTCATGGTAATACCTTTATAACTTCGAGACCAGTATCTTACTTAGATGAATTTTCATTTGGGTTTTATCATAATTTTGGAAACATAAAGAGGGCAAATCTTTTTGTTTACATGCACTGTACACCAATGCCCTATTTTCTACCAAATTTTTACACTCTTTTTTTCCATCTCTCATTTCTGCTTTAAGATGCTTATGTGAATATGTATAGGGAAAATGTAATATTGACCCAGTACAAAGTTGAGAAGAATCTCTGGGTTTTCGTCCGAATTTGTATGCAACCAGAGGAAGGCTCAGGCAGCAGTACAACTGATCCATCCTAACTGATTAGCTCCTCAGATGGATTTTCTACTTCCAAACGTTTTACTAAGACTAATGGTTGTCCAACAATCATCCCTTCTAATGAGCACCACCTGCCTGGTGTCCTAAGAGAGCACCCTGGATATATCGTCTTTTTCTCAGAGAGGAAGAAAACGTGTTTTAATAGAAAAGAAAATACTTGTTGCAACACCATTCCCCCCCCCCCCCCCACCCGGAGGAAAGAGACTGTTTTGATCCTTCTAACCATCTCCCCATTGCTCTGAACTCTGCTGTTTCAAAAATTTCTGAATATGTTTCACTCTCAATTTTTCTTAATACTCCGAGGCTTATTTCATTTTTCCATATCATGATTAAGGCTTTTTCAACGTCGGTCAACTGATGACATTCTGTCCTCACGTGGCTCACCTCGTGTCATCCTCAAGCAAATATTTTGGTGCACCTTTTGTCGTAGACTTTAAAATCCTCAATATATTTGGGATGGTGTGACATAAGTCTTTATTTTTTCTAATACTAGTTCCTTTAACACTTTTGCTTTTCCCTGTTTTAGCTTCATTATTACTTAAAAAGATAATCTGCTTCGTATTGTTGGTACTGTATCCTTTCCTTATGTGTATCATCTTCGCGTCTGCTCCCGAGATTTGACTGCCTGCACGCGATTGGAATTATCTAGCCAGTGAAGAGCTCTTGAAGTTACTTCGTCGTATAGTTACAGTGTGGCAGCTAGCAAATTACATGTGAGATGTTTGTCTCCTTCTACCATTAAATTCTGAAAACATTTATTTCCTCGTGTCTTGCCTAGGAACATTGACATGTACCTTTAGATAAGCAATCCACAACCCGTATCAATCTTAAACTAATCCTTTCCTATCCTTCTACTTTCTTTCATCTTAACATTTTTCATTCATCAGAGGTCTGGCCTCAATGAGGATTTCTTATGGAAACTGTAGTACTTATCAGAGAAATATAATCTTGTTTAGATTCATGTTAAGGATCACCTGTGTTAAAACTAAACAATATTTTCTGATTAACAGCATTAATCACCACATATCTCTGTAATCATTTACTGTCCGCAATTCAAAGTAATAGTAAACTGAATCAGCTACAAGACTTAGCGTTATGATATACGATAATGGATGACTTTCTCTATAATGAAAATAATGTTTCTCATAAATCTAATATTATGAACGCTACCATACTATCAGAATTATTTTCATATCCTTAGCCTCTGTAAATTTGGTTAAATCATTGTGTTCTTTGTGTTCTGGCGAACTTTTACTTGACAAATGATTGCTGAAAGTTTTTCTTATTGTCGACATTTATAGCATCATTTGTTAATGAAATAAATAACAAATGTCAGCATCTGGTGTGGTGACAGAGATAGACTTTCAGTCCTCAGACCTCCTGCACCACAATCCTATTTTGTGTCTGGTTGACCAGCCGTAAAGCTACAGCCAATAAAGCAATTAATGTTTCGCTTTGTGGCCTGATAATTGGTCCTTGACACTAATGTTATTATTGCTGCTACTTTAGGGTAGAGTTTTCCTGTGATGAAGTTCAAAACGGTGGGGAAGAGAACGTGGAAAGAGTGAGAAACTGACACTATTATAGAAATAACTGTTTGTGGCAAGCTACGTGTGGGAGAGTGTGATATATAGTGGAAGGTGGAAGAATTAAATGTTACAGTCCTTACTTCAGTCATTACCATTTTTATAATTCCTGCTATTAAAACAATGACAAAACCACGACCCAAGTCACTAGAACAAGACTAAAACACTGATCATCAGGACATTCATAACACATCTACAACGAACATGATATCTAACTAGGCCACACTAACCACCATCCCCACACCCTCATCATCGTCCACACTACCCACCGACCCCATCACTAATATCACCACAAACGTCCCCTTTACCACTATCAATATCATCATCAACATTAACATCCTCAAAATCACCGTCACTATCTCCCAGTTCTTCACCATCACTACAATAACCAGCACCACCATTCACTAGGCAAGTCACCAGCAGCATTAATCCCTCCAAGACCCTAGTCAACTCCTCAACCCCCAGTTAATAACCTTCAGTGACCACATCCTAGCCCATTGTCAATTCAGGGAGATCAATTAAGGACGGTGAGGAGACAGTTATGGTAGCAGGAGAAACTAACACTCAAATAGAAAACACACACACACACACACACACACACACACACACACACACACACACACACACACACACACACACACACAACTTCTAAAAGGGAAAACAAAAGAAAGAGTCAAGCGAGGAGTGCTCATCCTCCTCGAAGGCTCAGATTAAAGTGTCTGGATGTGTGTGGATGTAACCAAGATGAGAAGAAAGGAGAGATAGGTGGTATGTTTGAGGAAAGACACCTGGATGTCCTGGCTCTGAGTAAAACAAAGCTCAAGTGTAAAGGGGAGGAATGGTTTGGAAAAGTCTTAGGAGTAAACTCAAGGGTTGGTGAAAGGACAAGAAGGAAGGAGTAGCACTATTCCTGAAGCAGGTGTTGTGGGATTGTGTGATAGAGCGTAAGAAAGTAAATTCTATATTGATGGAGGTAAAGCTGAGAGTGGTTGGAGAGAGATGGGCGATTATTGATGCTTATGCACCGCACCTTGTCATGAGAAGAAAGATCATGAGAGGCATCAGAGGGAGTGTCAGCAGCTTTGGTGCACGAGACCGGGTATTAATGATGGGTGAGCTAAATGCGAAGGTGGGTAGCGTGGCATTTGAGGTCATGATTGGTGTTTATGGGGTATTCAGTGTTGTGAATGAAAATAGTGAAGAGGTTTTGGATTCATGTGCTGAAAAAGGACTGCTGATTGGGAATACATGGCATAAAAAGAGAGTAGGTAGTAGGAAAAATGGTCAAAGGACATCAATGGATTACGTGTTAATTGATAGGCGTATAAAAGAGAGACTTTTGGATGTTAATGTGCTGAGAAGGGCAGCTGGAGGGATGTATAATGTAAGGGCGAAGGTGAAGATTTGTAGAGGTTTTCAAAAATTAAGAGAGAACATTTGGAAGAAGAGAGTGGTGGAAGAAAGCGAGCTTGGAAAGGACACTTATGTGAGGAAGTACCAAGTGTAGAAAGGCAAAAGGTGAAAGCAGATGACGTGAGGAGAGTGGGTGAGGAATGGGATGTATTTAGGGAAGCAGTGATGGCTTGTGCAAAAGATGCGTGTGGCATGAGAAAGGTGAGAGGTGGGCTGATTAGAAAAGGTAGTAAGTGGTGGGATGAAGAAGTCAAGTTGTTAGTGAATGAGAAAAGAGAGGCGTTTGGACGATACTTACGAGAAAGGAATGCAAATGACTGGGAGATGTGTGAAACAAAGCGGCAGGAGGCCAAGAGAAAGGCGCAAGGGTTGAAAAAGAGGGCAAATGAGAGCTGAATTGAGAGAGTATCATTAAACTTTAGGGAGAGTAAAAAGATGTTTTAGAAGGAAGTGAATAATGTTTGTAAGACAAAAGAATAAGTGGGAACAACAGTGATGGGGGCAAAGGGGGGAAGTAATAGCAGCTAGTGATGAAGTGAGAAGGAGATGGAGTAGGTATTTTGAAGGTTTATTGAACGTGCTTGATGATAGAGTGGCAGATGTCTGGTGTTTTGGTCGAGGTGGTGTGCGAAGTGAGAGGGTCGGGGAAAATGGTTTGGTTAAGATATAGGAGGTAGTGAAACCTTGCGGAAGATGAAATCTGGCAAGGCGGTGGGTTTGGGTGGTATTGCAATGGAATTGGTAAAAGTAGTGGGTGACCGTTGTTGATTGGTTGATAAGGATATTCAATGTATGTATGGATTATGGTGAGGTGCCTGAGGATTGGCGGAATGCATGTGTAAGTGCCATTGTACCAAGGCAAAGGGGATAACGGTGAGTGTTCAAACTACAGAGGCATAGGTTTGTTGAGTATTCCCAGGAACTTATATGGGAGGTTATTGATTGAGAGGGTTGAGAGGGTGAAGGCATGCACAGAGCATCAGACTGGGGAACAGCAGCGTGGTTTCAGCAGTGGTAGAGGATATGTGGCTCAGGTGTTTGCTTTGAAAAATGTATGTGAGAAATACTTAGAAAAGCAAATGGATTTGTATGTATCATTTACCGACCTGGAGGGGGCATATGATATGGTTGATAGAGATACTTTGTGGAAGGTGTTAAGAGTATATGGTGTGGGAGGTAAGTTGCTAGAAGTAGTGAAAAGTTTTAATAAAGGGTGTAAGGCATGTTTACGAGTAGGAATAGAAGACTGTGATCGGTTTCCATTGAATGTCTGACTGCAGCAGGAGTGTGTGATGTCCCCATGGTTGTTTGATATATTTACGGATGGGGTGGTTAGGGAGGTAAATGCAAGAGTATTGGAGAGAGGGGCGAGTATGCAGTCTGTTGTAGGTGAGAGGGCCTGGGAAGTGAGTCATTCGTTGTTCGCCGATGATACAGCACTAGTGGTTAATTAGAGTGAGAAACTGCAGAAGTTGGTGACCTGGGGATAGGGGATTAAGAATACATCCCACGTATTCCCTGCGTGTCGTAGAAGGCGACTAAAAGGGGAGGGAGCGGGGGGCTGGAAATCCTCCCCTCTCTCTTTTTTTTTTTTTTTTTTTTTTCCCAAAAGAAGGAACAGAGGGGGCCAGGTGAGGATATTCCAAAAAAGGCCCAGTCCTCTGTTCTTAACGCTACCTCGCTATCGCGGGAAATGGCGAATAGTATGAAAAAAAAAAAAAAAAAAAAAAAATATATATATATATATATATATATATATATATATATATATATATATATATATATATATATATATATATATATATATATATATATATATATATATATATATATATATATATGTCAGAAGTGAGGGGAACGAGGAGGAGCGGGAGACCAAACTGGGGGTGTAAGGATGAAGTGAAAAAGATTTTGAACGATCGGGTCCTGAACATGCAGGAGGTTGAAAGGCGTGTCAGGAACAGAGTGAATTGGAACGATCTGGTATACCGGGGTTGACATGCTGTCAGTGGTATCGAAGCCATCTTTGTGGACATAGTTACTGAAGCCATCTTTGTGAAGGTAAGTAGTGAAGTCATTTTGTGACCGTAGGTAGTGAAGCCATCTTTGTAGGGGAAGGTACTGAAGCCATCTTTGGGAAAGTAAGTAGTGAAGCCATCTTTATGGAGGTAGGTAGCGAAGTCATCTATATGGAGGCAGGTATTGAAGCCATCTTTGTGAAGGTACGTAAGGAATTCATCTCTGTATAGGCTGGTAGTGAAGGCCATCTTTGTGGATGTAGGAAGTGATGCCATCTTTGTGAAGGCAGATAGTGAAGTTATCGTTGTAGAGGTAGGTAGTGAAACCATCTTTGTGAAGGTACGTAGAGAAGTCATCTCTGTATAGGCTGGTAGTGAAGCCATCTTTGTGGATGTCGGTAGCGAAAATATCTTTGTGAAGGTAATTAGTGAAACCATCTTTGTGGATGTAGGTAGTGAAACCATCTTTGTGAAGGTAAGTAGTGAAACCATCTTTGTAATGGGATTGTGAAGCCATTTTTGTGAAGGTAGGTAGTGAAGCCACCTTTGTGGATGTAGGTAGTGAATATATTTTTGTGAAATCATCTTTGTGGAGGTACATAAGTAATAAAGCCATATTCATGAAGGTAGAGTGAAGCTATCTTTCCCAAGGTACCTAATTAAGCCATCTTTGTGGAGGTAGGTGGTGATGCCATTTTTGTGGAGGTAATTAGTTAGGCAATCTTTGTAAAGGTAGGTAGTGAATCCATCTTTTTCAAAGTAGTGAAGCCATCTTTATGAAGGAAGGAAATGAAGCCGTCTTTGTGGACGTAGGAATTGAAGACATCTTTGTGATAGTAGGTGGATTGCCATCTTTGTTAAGGTAGTTGG
Organism: Panulirus ornatus; assembly: GCF_036320965.1. Classification (NCBI taxonomy): domain Eukaryota; kingdom Metazoa; phylum Arthropoda; class Malacostraca; order Decapoda; family Palinuridae; genus Panulirus; species Panulirus ornatus. The sequence continues at coordinate 36,395,311 of NC_092236.1, forward strand.
TGAAGACATCATTGTGAAGGTAGAAAGAGATGCCGTCCTTGTGGAAGCAGGTAATGAAGACATCTTGTTGATGTAGGTAGTGAAGTCATCTGTGTGAAGGTAAATGGTGAAGCCATCTTTGTTAAGGTAGCTAGTGATGACATATTTGTGGAGGTAGGTAGTGAAGCCATCTTTGTGGAGGTAGTTATTGAAGCCATCTTTGTGGAGGTAGGTCGTGAAGTCATCTTTGTGAAAGTAGGTAGTGAAGCCATCTTTGTAGGGGAAGGCAGTGAAGCCATCTTTGTGGAGGTAGGTAGTGAAGCCATCTTTGTAAAGGTAGGTAGCGAAGCCATCTTTGTCGGGGAAGATAGTGAAGTCATCTTCGTGGAGGTAGGCAGTAAAACGATCTTTGTAAAGATAGGCTGTGAAGCCATCTTTGTCAAGATAGGTAGTGATGCCATAATCTTTGTAGGGGAAGGTAGTGAAGCCATCTTTGTGAAGGTGGATAGTGAAGCCATCTTTGTGAAGGTAGATAATGAAGTTATTATTGTGGAGGT
>NC_092236.1:36395946-36435946 GCF_036320965.1 Panulirus ornatus
GACGGGTTGGTAAGGTTAATTAATGTACATATGACTCATGGTGAGGTGCCTGAGGATTGTGGAATGCTTGCATAGAGCCATTTTTACAAAGGCAAAGAGAATAAAAGTGAGTGCTCAATTACAGAGGTATAAGTTTGTTGAGTATTCCTGGAAATTATATGGGAGGGTATTGATTGAGACTGTGAAGGCATGTACAGAGCATCAGATTAGGGATGAGCGGTGTGGTTTCAGAGGTGGTAGAGGATGTGTGGATCAGGAGTTTGCCTTGACGAATGCATGTGAGAAATACTTAGAAAAGCAGATGGTGTAGCTTTTATGGATCTTGAGAAGGCATATGATAGAGTTGATAGAGATGCTCTGTGGAAGATATTATGAATATATGGTGTGGGAGGCAAGTTGTTAGAAGCAGTGAAAAGTTTCTATCGAGGATATTAGGCATATATACGTGTAGGAAGAGATGAAAGTGATTGGTTCTCAGTGAATGTAGGTTTGCATCAGGTGTGTGTGATGTCTCCATGGTTGTTTGATTTGTTTATGGTTGGGTTGTTAGGGAGGTGAATGCAAGAGTTTTGGAAAGAGGGGCAAGTATGCAGTCTGTTGTGGATGAGAGAGCTTGGGAAGGTGTGTCAGATGTTGTTCGCTGATAATACAGCGCTGGTGGCTGATTCATGTAAGAAACTGCAGAAGCTGGTAACTGAGTTTAGTAAAGTGTGTGAAAGAAGAAAGGTGAGAGTGAATGCGAATAAGAGCAAGGTCATTAGGTACAATAGGGTTGAGAGACAAGTCAACTGGGAGGTAAGTTTGAATGGAGAAAAACTGTAAGAAGTGAAGCGTTTTAGATATCTGGGAGTGGTTCTGGCAGCGGATGGAGCCATGGAAGCGGAAGTGAATCATAGGGTGGGGGAGGGGGCGAAAGTGCAGGAATAGTGGTTCCAACAATGTTTATGGTTGCGAGGCGTGGGCTATAGATAGAGTTGTGCGGAGGAGGGTGGATGTGCTGGAAATGAGATGTTTAAGGATAATATGTGGTGTAAGGTGGGTTGATCGAGTAAGTAATAATAGGGTAAGAGAGATGTGTGGTGATAAAAAGAGTGTGGTTGAGAGAGCAGAAGAGGGTGTTGGAAATGGTCTGGTTACATGGAGAGAATTAGTGAGGAAAGATTGACCAAGAGGATATATGTGTCAGAGGTGGTGGGAACGAGGAGAAGAGGGAGACCAATTGGAGGTGGAAAGCGTCTGCGGTAAACCATGGAAAGTTCTGTCGGACCTAGATGTGGAAAGGGAGCTGTGGTTTCAGTGCATTATCACATGACTGCTAGAGACAGTGTGAACGAATGTGGCTTTTGTTGTCTATTCCTAGCGCTACCTCGCACACATGAGGGGAGAGGGTTTTTTTTTTTCATGTGTGGTGGGATGGAGATGGGAATGAATAAAGGCAGACAGTATGAATTTTGTACATGTTTATATATGTATATGTCCGTGTGTGTTTATATATTTATATGTTGAGATGTGTAGGTATGTTTATTTGCGTTGTGGTCGTGTATGTATATACACGTGTAGGTGGTTGGGTTGGGCCATTCTTTCGTCTGTTTGCATGCGCTAGCGCGGGAGACAGCGACAAAGCAAATATATATATATATATATAATATATATATATTATATTATAATATATATATATATATTAAAATATATATATATATATATATATATTCTTTTCATTCTTTTAAACTATCCGCCATTTCCCGCGTTAGCGAGGTAGCTTTTAAGAACAGAGGACTGGGCCTTTTTTGGAATATCCTCACTGGCCCGTCTGTTCCTTCTTTTGGAAAATTAAAAAAAAAAAAACGAGAGGGGAGGGTTTCCAGCCCCCGCTCCCTCCCTTTTAGTCGCCTTCTACGACACGCAGGGAATACGTGGGAAGTATTCTTAATCCCTGTCCCAGGGATAATATACATATATACATATATATATATTTTTTTTTTTTTTTTTTGCCGCTGTCTCCCGCGTTTGCGAGGTAGCGCAAGGAAACAGACGAAAGAAATGGCCCAACCCATCCCCATACACATGTATATACATACGTCCACACACGCAAATATACATACCTACACAGCTTTCCATGGTTTACCCCAGACGCTTCACATGCCCTGATTCAATCCACTGACAGCACGTCAACCCCGGTATACCACATCGCTCCAACTCACTCTATTCCTTGCCCTCCTTTCACCCTCCTGCATGTTTAGGCCCCGATCACACAAAATCTTTTTCACTCCATCTTTCCACCTCCAATTTGGTCTCCCTCTTCTCCTCGCTCCCTCCACCTCCGACACATATATCCTCTTGGTCAATCTTTCCTCACTCATTCTCTCCATGTGACCAAACCATTTCAAAACCCCCTCCTCTGCTCTCTCAACCACGCTCTTTTTATTTCCACACATCTCTCTTACCCTTACGTTACTTACTCGATCAAACCACCTCACACCACACATTGTCCTCAAACATCTCATTTCCAGCACATCCATCCTCCTGCGCACAACTCTATCCATAGTCCACGCCTCGCAACCATACAACATTGTTGGAACCACTATTCCTTCAAACATACCCATTTTTGCTCTCCGAGATAATGTTCTCGACTTCCACACATTCTTCAAGGCCCCCAGAATTTTCGCCCCCTCCCCCACCCTATGATCCACTTCCGCTTCCATGGTTCCATCCGCTGCCAGATCCACTCCCAGATATCTAAAACACTTCACATCCTCCAGTTTTTCTCCATTCAAACTCACCTCACAGTTGACTTGACCCTCAACCCTACTGTACCTAATAACCTTGCTCTTATTCACATTTACTCTTAACTTTCTTCTTTCACACACTTTACCAAACTCAGTCACCAGCTTCTGTAGTTTCTCACATGAATCAGCCACCAGCGCTGTATCATCAGCGAACAACAACTGACTCACTTCCCAAGCTCTCTCATCCCCAACAGACTTCATACTTGCCCCTATTTCCAAAACTTTTGCATTCACCTCCCTAACAACCCCATCCATAAACAAATTAAACAACCATGGAGACATCACACACCCCTGCCGCAAACCTACATTCACTGAGAACCAATCACTTTCCTCTCTTCATACACGTACACATGCCTTACATCCTCGATAAAACTTTTCACTGCTTCTATCAACTTGCCTCCCACACCATATATTCTTAATACCTTCCACAGAGCATCTCTATCAACTCTATCATATGCCTTCTCCAGATCCACAAATGCTACATACAAATCCATTTGCTTTTCTAAGTTTTTCTCACATACATTCTTCAAAGCAAACACCTGATCCACACATCCTCTACCACTTCTGAAACCACACTGGTCTTCCCCAATCTGATGCTCTGTACATGCCTTCACCCTCTCAATCAATACCCTCCCATATAATTTGCCAGGAATACTCAACAAACTTATACCTCTGTAATTTGAGCACTCACTCTTATCTCCTTTGCCTAAGTACAATGGCACTATGCACGCATTCCGCCAATCCTCAGGCACCTCACGATGAGTCATACATACATTAAATAACCTTACCAACCAGTCAACAATACAGTCACCCCCTTTTTTAATAAATTCCCCTATACCTGGGGATAGGGGAGAAGGAATACTTCCTACGTATTCTCTGCGTGTCGTAGAAGGCGACCAAAAGGGAAGGGAGCGGGGGGCTGGAAATCCTCCCCTCTCATTTTTTCTTTAAGTTTCCAAAAGAAGGAACAGAGAAGGGGTGAAGATATTCCCTAAAAGGCCCAGTCCTCTGTTCTTAACGCTACCTCGCTAATGCGGGAAATGGAGAATAGTATTAAAGAAAGATATATATGTATATGTATTTATATGATTAAGAGACAGGGCAAAACGATTTTAGAATCCTTTCCACATAAAACACAGACATTAATCACACACACACACACACACACACACACACACACACACACACACACACACACACACACACACACACACACACACACACACACACACACACATACATACATACAAACCAGACAGAGCCAGGTACGTACTATTTACTGACCAGCCCTAAGAGGAGAATGAACAGTTGGACTAACTCTGATAATGAATGAGATGGACTACTTAATTCATTGTGGAAAATCCATTGAAGGAAATTATTTATAAAATTACGACTTTTAGACGTGTTTTTGAGGGTCTTTGTATCCTAGAGGTGCCCGAGAAGGTAATGAGGCCTTTACTTCTTGAGGCCTCTGCCTGGCAGCAGGTAAAGACTAAAGATAACTACCGATCCTCCTTATCATATGAATGAAATTTTTGTGAGGCAACACTGGAGAGTGACTAGCATCAGAACATTCATATATACTGTCTTCAATCTGTGTCGAAAGGACAATTAGTAGTCATACAGACTTCATCCAACACTAGGAAAAGGCGACTGGAACGTTCGTAGAATGGTCACGCTTATATTAGATATTTCTTTATAATTCAGTATATTCACAGGTGTATTGATTTCTTACCGGCTTCTTCTTTTATGATGTTTGATTTGAACAACGGATCATAGAGTGTATCTGATAAATAGTTCTTACATTCTGTAGCACGGTCCTGAGTCACGACAGTCAAGTGAAGATCATACAGTTTCAGGGTCAAACCGTCGTGAGAGCATTCTCCAACCAACGTCAGGAACACAAAAAGAATCATAACTGTTAGTTGTTCTTGATGCAAACTTTGTGTTATGTCTGTCTTTTTCCACCATCATCTGTGGACTTTGTTAATCGGTAACCAAATGGATATGCTTTGACACCCCAAATGTTAAGGACCATACTCGCATCATTGGTTCATTATCATAAACACAATATATCATATAGTTATTCATGTATTCTTTAATCAACAAGAAAGTAATTGCATAATGGTCGCATTCACTCACACCTGCCTTTGCCGGGTCGGAAGTTTGGGTTGTACTAACTGATAAAACCTTTCTTGTTTCGTTGTGAAGCACTTCACACGTCACCTGAACTATCATGGAGAACCATGACGAATTGGAGATAATTGGAGGTAATTGACTGTATTCCTGTTGTACACCATTAGTCTCCTCCTGCCGTTATCACCTTTAATTTCTACTGTCATAATTGTGACACTTTCTTTTATGATAACCCCTTCTCTAGGTGTTACCATCACCCATTCCCATTTTGGTTAGCACATTTATACCACTGTCCCTTATCCTGTCAACTTCATTCCTCTCCCTGTCTGCATTATCTCTATGCTAACATTAACATTCTTTTTTCATTATTCCTACTTTACTCCTATTAGGGCTGTCCTTGCCATTATTGCTTCCCTGCTGTGTCTTCTCTTCCATGCTGCCATCAGGCCTCTTTATACCATCATCCCTCTACTGCCACCATTGAGTTTTCTCTGCACTAATTAGTTATCATCGTATCATTGCCGCCATTAGTTCACATCCCGTAGTAATTGCATTTTTTCTTGCTATCAGTACCACTTCTTTTCTCAGCATTACATTATCAGTATCCTCTTCTGTATTATTCTTCTATTAACAACTGGCGCTCTCCCTAGATACCGTTAATCTTCCTTAACTATCACCATTATTATCCTGCCACTTCCCTGTTTTGTTGTGAAGGACGTGCCTCCTTCCATAAAATATCGTTTTCCAGCTACTAGCACCTCCCCTGCCACCCCTACCCCTTCCCAAAGAGCACCGTTCACTCCAACAATGAAATGTTCCCCTACTATTAATATCATTCCCTTCCCACCATCAACACTCCCTCTACCACCGGTTACCCTGTCCTAAACACAATTCTCCCTCCTCTTGGCTTATCCTTCCAACATCTATTTTCCATTCACACCCTTAAATTTTCTTTAGTTATTTCAGATTCTCTTCACACCACCTCTTTAGAATTTCCCATATCATATGGACTTATAGGTTCCTTTTCCATCGTCGTCAACAGGGTAGTTTCCCCTGCCACCAAAAGAAAAAAGTTCAGAAGTCGGATTTTAGGATGTGATGTTTTGAAAATCACCATTACACTATGAGTGCAACTAGCGGACAACTTAGAACATAGCTGATGGCTTCCCTGTAAAATTCAAAATAAGTTTGACATTAAGGAAAAAAACTAGATGAATGTGAGCTCAGAATATACAAGGAATCGTTGAGCTGACTATGGTCGAGTCTATTCACTCTTTTTCTCCAGTTTTGCTCATTTTTCAGCCTCCATGTTCATGACCGCTCACCAAGCTAAGTGACTCTTTTCTCTGTCTCTTTTTTCAGTCTGATGGAACGTTCCTTTGATTCTAAACTTTTACAAAAACTCGGGACAAAAGAGGATTGGCTCAATATATATACAGTTAGGGGCTGCAGAAGTCGCCTTGAAATAATAGATATTTGACAGAAAATATTACAGTTGAAATATTAGTAGTTGGTTGGTTATCTGGTCTTCAACAATATCAACCGACTTGCTGCCAAGGTCCTCAACACTGTCATTGTTCGGTTATAAACACCCATCAAAAAATTGCAAAAACCCTCCTGGGTGCTTAAGATACTCATTGCATATATGGTCCTTCTGGTAAGTCTTTGTTGGATAACTGATGGCATCAAATACTGAAAATGATATACAGCATATATCTTAAAATCATCCTGCAAATCAGATGTTAACAGTAAAGTAATTTGTACTTGTGTTCCTCTTTACGTTTTTTTTTCTTTTTCTTTAGGGATTGGATTTATATTATACCTTATATATATATATATATATATATATATATATATATATATATATATATATATATATATATATATATATATATATATATATATATATATATATATATATATATATATATATATATATATATATATATATATATAGAGTGGCAGATATAGGGTGTTTGGGTCGAGGTGGTGTGCAAAGTGAGAGGGTTAGGGAAAATGATTTGGTAAACAGAGAGGAGGTAGTAAAAGCTTTGCGGAAGATGAAAGCCGGCAAGGCAGCAGGTTTGGATGGTATTGCAGTGGAATTTATTAAAAAAAGGGGGTGACTGTATTGTTGACTGGTTGGTAAGGTTATTTAATGTATGTATGACTCATGGTGAGGTGCCTGAGGATTGGCGGAATGCGTGCATAGTGCCATTGTACAAAGGCAAAGGGGATAAGAGTGAGTGCTCAAATTACAGAGGTATAAGTTTGTTGAGTATTCCTGGTAAATTATATGGGAGAGTATTGATTGAGAGGGTGAAGGCATGTACAGAGCATCAGATTGGGGAAGAGCAGTGTGGTTTCAGAAGTGGTAGAGGATGTGTGGATCAGGTGTTTGCTTTGAAGAATGTATGCGAGAAATACTTAGAAAAGCAAATGGATTTGTATGTAGCATTTATGGATCTGGAGAAGGCATATGATAGAGTTGATAGAGATGCTCTGTGGAAGGTATTAAGAATATATGGTGTGGGAGGCAAGTTGTTAGAAGCAGTGAAAAGTTTTTATCGAGGATGTAAGGCATGTGTACGTGTAGGAAGAGAGGAAAGTGATTGGTTCTCAGTGAATGTAGGTTTGCGGCAGGGGTGTGTGATGTCTCCATGGTTGTTTAATTTGTTTATGGATGGGGTTGTTAGGGAGGTAAATGCAAGAGTCTTGGAAAGAGGGGCAAGTATGAAGTCTGTTGGGGATGAGAGAGCTTGGGAAGTGAGTCAGTTGTTGTTCGCTGATGATACAGCGCTGGTGGCGGATTCATGTGAGAAACTGCAGAAGCTGGTGACGGAGTTTGGTAAAGTGTGTGGAAGAAGAAAGTTAAGAGTAAATGTGAATAAGAGCAAGGTTATTAGGTACAGTAGGGTTGAGGGTCAAGTCAATTGGGAGGTGAGTTTGAATGGAGAAAAACTGGAGGAAGTGAAGTGTTTTAGATATCTGGGAGTGGATCTGTCAGCGGATGGAACCATGGAAGCGGAAGTGGATCATAGGGTGGGGGAGGGGGCGAAAATTTTGGGAGCCTTGAAAAATGTGTGGAAGTTGAGAACATTATCCCGGAAAGCAAAAATGGGTATGTTTGAAGGAATAGTAGTTCCAACAATGTTGTATGGTTGCGAGGCGTGGGCTATGGATAGAGTTGTGCGCAGGAGGATGGATGTGCTGGAAATGAGATGTTTGAGGACAATGTGTGGTGTGAGGTGGTTTGATCGAGTAAGTAACGTAAGGGTAAGAGAGATGTGTGGAAATAAAAAGAGCGTGGTTGAGAGAGCAGAAGAGGGTGTTTTGAAATGGTTTGGGCACATGGAGAGAATGAGTGAGGAAAGATTGACCAAGAGGATATATGTGTCGGAGGTGGAGGGAACGAGGAGAAGAGGGAGACCAAATTGGAGGTGGAAAGATGGAGTGAAAAGGATTTTGTGTGATCGGGGCCTGAACATGCAGGAGGGTGAAAGGAGGGCAAGGAATAGAGTGAATTGGAGCGATGTGGTATACAGGGGTTGACGTGCTGTCAGTGGATTGAATCAAGGCATGTGAAGCGTCCGGGGTAAACCATGGAAAGCTGTGTAGGTATGTATATTTGCGTGTGTGGACGTGTGTATGTACATGTGTATGGGGGGGGGTTGGGCCATTTCTTTCGTCTGTTTCCTTGCGCTACCTCGCAAACGCGGGAGACGGCGACAAAGTATAAAAAAAAAAAATATATATATATGTATATATATATATATATATATATATATATATATATATATATATATATATATATATATATATATATATATATATATATATATTTTTTTTCTCCATTCAAACTCACCTCTCCAATTGAATGGAGAAAAAACTGGAGGAAGTGAAGTGTTTTAGATATCTGGGAGTGGATCTGGCAGCGGATGGAACCATGGAAGCGGAAGTGGATCATAGGGTGGGGGAGGGGGCGAAAATCCTGGGGGCCTTGAAGAATGTGTGGAAGTCGAGAACATTATCTCGGAAAGCAAAAATGGGTATGTTTGAAGGAATGGTGGTTCCAACAATGTTGTATGGTTGCGAGGCGTGGGCTATGGATAGAGTTGTGCGCAGGAGGATGGATGTGCTGGAAATGAGATGTTTGAGGACAGTGTGTGGTGTGAGGTCGTTTGATCGAGTGAGTAACGTAAGGGTAAGAGAGATGTGTGGAAATAAAAAGAGCGTGGTTGAGAGAGCAGAAGAGGGTGTTTTGAAGTGGTTTGGGCACATGGAGAGGATGAGTGAGGAAAGATTGACCAAGAGGATATATGTGTCGGAGGTGGAGGGAACAAGGAGAAGAGGGAGACCAAATTGGAGGTGGAAAGATGGAGTGAAAAAGATTTTGTGTGATCGGGGCCTGAACATGCAGGAGGGTGAAAGGAGGGCAAGGAATAGAGTGAATTGGAGCGATGTGGTATACCGGGGTTGACGTGCTGTCAGTGGATTGAAGCAGGGCATGTGAAGCGTCTGGGGTAAACCATGGAAAGCTGTGTAGGTATGTATATTTGCGTGTGTGGACGTATGTATATACATGTGTATGGGGGGGGGGGGGGGTTGGGCCATTTTCTTTCGTCTGTTTCCTTGCGCTACCTCGCAAACGCGGGAGACAGCGACAAAGTATAATAAATAAATATATAAAATATACATATATATATATATATATATATATATATATATATATATATATATATATATATATATATATATATTTTCTTATATCTACTTATATATATTCCTATGAGTTCACGGGGAAAATGAAACACTATAAGTTCCCAAGTGCACTTTCGTGTAATAATCACATCATCAGGGGGAGACACAAGAGAAAAACATAACAGTCAGTTGATATACAACGATGAGACGTAGCTAGGACGCCATTTGGTAAACGTGCTATTGCCCAAAACAGACAACGAGCGTATCATAAATTTATTATGTGGACAAGGTGAATTGTTTACAAATTATGTCAACAATAAAGTTATCAAATTTGTATAGACCTTCACTAATATTAAGATTAGTATTCTTTGTGCATTCAATAACAGAAGATTCAATGATATTTCTCGTGGTACTGGAGTTCGAGTTAATAACTGAGATGGCATTACTCCAGTCAGTACAATGATCATAGTTTTTAACGTGATTATTATGATACGCTCGTCATCTGTCTTGGATAATCGCATGTTCAATTCATTGTCAACACGTCGACCCCGCTATACCATATCGTTCAAAATCACTCTATTCCTTGCAAGCCTTTCACCCTCCTGTAAGCTCAGGCCTCGAGCGCTCAAAATCTTTTTCACTCCATCCTTCTACCTCCAGTTTGGTCTCCCACTTCTCCTCTTACCCTCCACCTCTGACACATACATTATCTTTATCAATCTTTCCTCACTCATTCTCTCCTCATTCACCCCACTTTAATCCCTTTTACCTTTGTACAATGGCACTATGTATGCATTCCGCCAATCCTCAGGGATTTCACCATGTGCCATACATACAATGAATGTCCTCACCAACCAGTCAACAACACAATCATCCCCGTTTTCAATAAATTCCACAGCAATAACATCCACACCCGCTGCCTTGCCGGCTTTCAACTTCCGCAAAGCTTTCACTACCTCTTCTCTGTTTCTCAAATCATTCATCTTGACCCTCTCACTTCGCGCACCACCTTGACCAAAACACCCTATATCTCCCACTCTATCATATAACCCATTCAATAAATCTTCAAAATACTCACTCCATCTCCTTCTCACAGCACCAATACTTGTTAATACCTCCCCATTTGTCCCCTTCAACGATGTTCCCATTTGTTCTCTTGTGTTATGCACTTTATTTATCTTCTTCCAAATCATCTTTATATTCTCCCTCTTACCCTAACTCTCATTTGTCATCTTATTCACTTCTTGCACTTTTCTCTTGACCTTCTGCCTCTTTCTTTTATACATCTCTCAGTCATTTGTACAATTTCCCTGCAAAAATGGTCCAAATGCCGATCTCTTCTTTTTCACTAATAATCTTACTTTTTCATCGCACCACTCACTACCCTTTCTAATCTGCCCACCTCCCACGCTTCTCATGACATAAGCATATCTTGCGCAAGCTCTCACTCCTTCCCAAAACACATCCCATTCCTCCCTCACTCCCTTTACAGCCTTTGCTCTCACCTTTTTTCATTATGCACTCAGCCTCTCCTGATGCTTCCTCACACAAGTCTCCTTCCCAAGATCACTTACTCTCAACACTCTCTTCACCCCATCACTGTTTTTTCTTTTCTGAAAAACACGCAAATATACATATCTATACATCTCAGTGTATACATATATATACACACACAGACATATACATATATACACATGTACATAATTTATTTATTCACATCGCCACCTGGCCACACATGGAATAACAGCCGCCTCCCCCCGCATGTGTGCGAGGTGGTGCTACGAAAAGACAAAAAAAGCCCCATTCGTTCACACTCAGTCTCTAGCTGTCATGTAATAATGCCCGAAACCCCAGCTCCCTTTCAACATCCAGGCCCACAAAACTTTCCATGGTTTACCCCAGACCCATCACATGCCCTGGTTCAATCCATTGACAGCACGTCGACCCCGGTATACCGCATCGTTCCAATTCACTCTATTCCTTGCACGCCTTTCACCCTCCTGCATGTTCAGGCCCCGATCACTCAAAATATTTTTCACTCCATCTTTCCACATCCAATTTGGTGTCCCACTTCTCGTTCCCTACACCTCTGACACATATATCCTCTTTCTCAATCTTTCCTCACTCATTCTCTCCATGTGACCAAACCATTTCAAAACACCCTTTTCTGCTCTCTCAACCACACTCATTTTATTTCCACACATCTCTCTTATCCTTAAATTACTTACTCGATCAAACCTCCTCACAGCACATATTATCCTCAAACATCTCATTTCCAGCACATACACCCTCCTGCGCACAACTCTGTCCATAGCCCACGCATCGCAACCAAACAACACTGTTGGATCAACTATTCCTTCAAACATACCCATTTTTGCGTTCCGAGAAAATGTTCTCGACTTCCGAACATTCTTCAAGCCTCCCAGAATTTTCGCCCCCTCCCCCACCCTATGATTCACATCCGCTTCCATGGTTCCATCCGCTGCCAGATTCACTCCCAGATAACTAAAACATTTTACTTCCTCCAGTTTTTCTCCATTCAAACTTACCTCCCAATTGACTTGACCTCAACCCTACTGTACCTAATAACATTGTTCTTATACATATTTACTCTCAACTTCTTTCACACACTTTACTAAACTCAGTCACCAGCTTCTGCAGTTTCTCACATGAATCAGCCACCAACTCTATATCATCAGCGAACAACAACTGACTCACTTCGCAAACTCTCTCATCCACAACAGACTGCATATTTGCCCTCTTTCCAAAACTCTTGCATTCGCCTCCCTAACAACCCATCCATAAACAAATTAAACAACCATGGACACATCACACACCACTAGGGCAAATCTACATTCACTGAGAACCAATCACTTTCCTCTCTTCCTACACGTACACATGCCTTACATCCTCGATAAAAACTTTTCACTGCTTCTAACAACTTGCCACCCACACCCGATATTCTTAATGCCTTCCACAGAGATATCTCTATCAACTCTATCATATGCCTTCTCCATATCCATAAATGCTACATTCAAATCCATTTGCTTTTCTAAATATTCCTCAAATACATTCTTCAAAGCAAACACCTGATCCACACATCCTCTTCCACCTCTGAAACCACACTGCTCTTCCCCAATCTGATGCTCTGTACATGCCTTCACCCTCTCAATCAATACCCTCCCATATAATGTAACAGGAATCCTCAACATATCTATACCCCTGTAATTTGAGCACTCACTCTTATCCCCTTTGCCTTTGTATAATGGCACTATACAAGTATTCCGCCAATACTCAGGCACCTCAACATTAATCATATATACATTAGATAACCTTACGAACTAGTCAACAATACAGTCACACCCTTTTTTAATAAATTCCACTTCAGTGACATCCAAACCTCTTGCCTTGGTGGTATTCATATTCCGCAAAGCGTTTACTACCTCTTCTCAGTTAACCAACTCATTTTCCCTAACCTTCTCACTTTGCACACCACCTCGACCAAAACACCCTATATCTGCCACTCTATTATCAAACACATTCAACAAACCCTCAAAATACTCACTTCATCTCCTTCTCACAACACCACTACTTGTTATCACCTCCCCATTAGCCCCCTATATATATATATATATATATATATATATATATATATATATATATATATATATATATATATATATATATATATATATATATATATATATATATTTTGTTTTGCTTTCTCGCTGTCTCCCGCGTTTGCGACGTGGCGCAAGGAAACAGACGAAAGAAATGGCCAAACCCACCCCCAAACACATGTATATACATACACGTCTATACACGCAAATATACATACCTACACAGCTTTCCATGGTTTACCCCAGACGCTTCACATGCCCTGATTCAATCCACTGAGAGCAGGTCAACCCCGGTATACCACATCGATCCAATTCACTCTATTCCTTGCCCTCCTTTCACCCTCCTGCATGTTTAGGCCCCGATCACACAAAATCTTTTTCGCTAAATCTTTCCACCACCAATTTGGTCTCCCACTTCTCCTCGTTCAATCCACCTCCGACACATATATCCTCTTGGTCAATCTTTCCTCACTCATTCTGTCCATGTGCCCAAACCATTTCAAAACACCCTCTTCTGCTCTCTCAGCCACGATCTTTTTATTTCCACACATCTCTCTTACCCTTACGTTACTTACTCGATCAAACCACCTCACACCACACAATGTCCTCAAACATCTCATTTCCAGCACATCCACCCTCTTGCACACAACTCTATCCATAGGCCACGCCTCGAAACCATACAAAATTGTTGAACCCACTATTCCTTCAAACGTACCCATTTTTGCTTTCCGAGATAATGTTCTCGACATACAAACATTCTTCAAGACTCCCAGAAATATCACCCCCTCCCCCACCCTATGATCCCCTTCCGCTTCCTTGGTTCCATCCGCTGCCAGATCCACTCCCAGATATCTAAAACACTTTACTTCCTCCAGATATATATATATATATATATATATATATATATATATATATATATATATATATATATATATATATATATATATATATATATATATATATATATATATATATATATACATATATATATTCTTTTCTTTCTTTTAAACTATATGCCATTTCCCACGTTAGCGAGGTAGCGTTAGGAACAGAGGACTGGGCCTTTTTTGGAATATCCTCTCCTGGCCCCCTCTGTTCATTCTTTTGGAAAATTAAAAAAAAAGAGAGGGGAGGATTTCCAGCCCCCCGCTCCCACCCCTTTTAGTCGCCTTCTACGACACGCAGGGAATACGAGGGAAGTATTCTTAATCCCCTATCCCCAGGGATAACATATATATATATATATATATATATATATATATATATATATATATATATATATATATATATATATATATATATATATATATATATATATATATATATATATATATATATATATATATATATATATATATATATATATATATATATATATATATATATATATATATATATGTATATATATAAATATATATATAGATATATATAGATATTTTTTTTTTTTTTGCTTTCTCGCTGTCTCGCGCGTTTGCGAGGTAGCGCAAGGAAACAGACGAAAGAAATGGCCCAACCCACCCCCATACACATGTATATACATACGTCCACACACGCAAATATACATACCTACACAGCTTTCCATGGTTTACCCCAGACGCTTCACATACCTTGATTCAATCCACTGACAGCACGTCAACCCCTGTATACCACATCGCTCCAATTCACTGTATTCCTTGCCCTCCTTTCACCCTCCTGCATGTTCAGGCCCCGATCACACAAAATCTTTTTCACTCCATCTTTCAACCTCCAATTTGTTCTCCCTCTTCTCCTCGTTGCCTCCACCTCCGACACATATATCCTCTTGGTCAATCTTTCCTTACTCATTCTCTCCATGTGCCCAAACCATTTCAAAACACCCTCTTCTGCTCTCTCAACCACGCTGTTTTTATTCCCACACATCTCTCTTACCCTTACGTTACTTACTTGATCAAACCACCTCACACCACACATTGTCCTCAAACATCTCATTTCCAGCACATCCATCCTCCTGCGCACAACTCTATCCATAGCCGACGCCTCGCAACCATACAACATTGTTGGAACCACTATTCCTTCAAACATACCCATTTTTGCTTTCCGAGATAATGTTCTCGACTTCCACACATTCTTCAAGGCTCCCAGAATTTTCGCCCCTTCCCCCACCCTATGATCCACTTCCGCTTCCATGTTTCCATCCGCTTCCAGATCCACTCCCAGATATCTAAAACACTTCACTTCCTCCAGTTTTTCTCCATTCAAACTCACCTCCCAATTGACTTGACCCTCAACCCTACTGTACCTAATAGCCTTGCTCTTATTCACATTTACTCTTAACTTTCTTCTTTCACACACTTTACGAAACTCAGTCACCAGCTTCTGCAGTTTCTCATACGAATCAGCAACCAGCGCTGTATCATCAGCGAACAACAACTGACTCACTTCCCAAGCTCTCTCATCCCCAACAGACTTCATACTTGCCCCTCTTTCCAAAACTCTTGCATTCACCTCCCTAACAACCCCATCCATAAACAAATTAAACAACCATGGAGACATCACACACCCCTGCCGCAAACCTACATTCACTGAGAACCAATCACTTTTCTCTCTTCCTAGACGTACACATGCCTTACATCCTCGATAAAAACTTTTCACTGCTTCTAACAACTTGCCTCCCACACCATATATTCTTAATACCTTCCACAGAGCATCTCTATCAACTCTATCATATGCCTTCTCCAGATCCATAAATGCTACATACAAATCCATTTGCTTTTCTAAGTATTTCTCACATACATTCTTCAAAGCAAACACCTGATCCACACATCCTCTACCACTTCTGAAACCACACTGCTCTTCCCCAATCTGATGCTCTGTACATGCCTTCACCCTCTCAATCAATACCCTCCCATACAATTTGCCACGAATACTCAACAAACTTATACCTCTGTAATTTGAGCACTCACTCTTATCCCCTTTGCCTTTGTACAATGGCACTATGCACGCACTCCGCCAATCCTCAGGCACCTCACCATGAGTCATACATACATTAGATAACCTTACCAACCAGTCAACAATACAGTCACCCCCTTTTTCAAAAAATTCCACTGCAATACCATCGAAACCTGCTGCCTTGCCGGCTTTCATCTTCCGCAAAGCTTTTACTACCTCTTCTCTGTTTACCAAATCATTTTCCCTAACCCTCTCACTTTGCACACCACCTCGACCAAAACACCCTATATATGCCACTCTATCATCAAACACATTCAACAAACCTTCAAAATACTCAATCCATCTACTTCTCACATCACCACTACTTGTTATCACCTCCCCATTTGCGCCCTTCACTGAAGTTCCCATTTGCTCCCTTGTCTTACGCACTATATTTACCTCCTAAAATTTAATGATACTCTCTCACCCCAACTCTCATTTGCCCTTTTTTTCACCTCTTGCACCTTTCTCTTGACCTCCTGTCTCTTTCTTTTATAAGTCTCCCACTCAATTGCATTTTTCCCTGCAAAAATCGTCCAAATGCCTCTCTCTTCTCTTTCACTAATACTCTTACTTCATCCCACCACTCACTACCCTTTCTAATCAACCCACCTCCCACTCTTCTCATGCCACAAGCATCTTTTGCGCAATCCATCACTGATTCCCTAAATACATCCCATTCCTCCCCCACTCCCCTTACTTCCATTGTTCTCACCTTTTTCCATTCTGTATTCAGTCTCTCCTGGTACTTCCTCACACAAGTCTCCTTCCCAAGCTCACTTACTCTCACCACCCTCTTCACCCCAACATTCACTCGTCTTTTCTGGAAACCAATACAAATCTTCACCTTAGCCTCCACAAGATAATGATCAGACATCCCTCCAGTTGCACCTCTCAGCATATTAACATCCAAAAGTCTTTCTTTCGCGCGCCTGTCAATTAACACGTAATCCAACAACGCTCTCTGGCCAAATCTCCTACTTACATAAGTATACCTATGTATATCTCGCTTTTTAAACCAGGTATTCCTGATCATCAGTCCTTTTTCAGCACATAAATCTACAAGCTCTTCACCATTTCCATTTACAACACTGAACACCCCATGTATACCAATTATTCCCTCAACTGCCACATTACTCACCTTTGCATTCAAATCACCCAACACTATAACCCGGTCTCGTGCATCGAAACCACTAAGACACTCATTCAGCTGCTCCCAAGACACTTGCCTCTCATGATCTTTCTTCTCATGCCCAGGTGCATATGCACCAATAATCACCCATCTCTCTCCATCAACTTTCAGTTTTACCCATATTAATCGAGAATTTACTTTCTAACATTCTATCACATACTTCCACAACTCCTGTTTCAGGAGTACTGCTACTCCTTCCCTTGCTCTTGTCCTCTCACTAACCCCTGACTTTACTCCCAAGACATTCCCAAACCACTCTTCCCCTTTACCCTTGAGCTTCGTTTCACTCAGAGCCAAAACATCCAGGTTCCTTGCCTCAAACATACTACCTATCTCTCCTTTTTTCACATATTGGTTACATCCACACACATTTAGGCACCCCAATCTGAGCCTTCGAGGAGGATGAGCACTCCCCGCGTGACTCCTTCTTCTGTTTCCCATTTTAGAAAGTTAAAAAAATACAAGAAGGGGAGGATTTCTGGCCCCCCGCTCCCATATATATATATATATATATATATATATATATATATATATATATATATATATATATATATATATATATATATATATATATATATATATATATATATATATATATATATATATATATATATATATATATATATATATATATATATATATATATATATATATATATATATATATATATATATATATATATATATATATATATATATATATATATATATATATATATATATATATATATATATATATATATATATATATATATATATATATATATATATATATATATATATATATATATATATATATATATATATATATATATATATATATATATATATATATATATATATATATATATATATATATATATATATATATATATATATATATATATATATATATATATATATATATATATATATATATATATATATATATATATATATATATATATATATATATATATATATATATATATATATATATATATATATATATATATATATATATATATATATATATATATATATATATATATATATATATATATATATATATATATATATATATATATATATATATATATATATATATATATATATATATATATATATATATATATATATATGCTTGTGGCATGAGAAGAGTGGGAGGTGGGCTGTTTAGAAAGGGTAGTGTGTGGTGGGATGAAGAAGTAAGAGTATTAGTGAAAGAGAAGAGAGAGGCATTTGGACGATTTTTGCAGGGAAAAAATGCAATTGAGTGGGAGAAGTATAAAAGAAAGAGACAGGAGGTCAAGAGAAAGGTGCAAGAGGTGAAAAAAAGGGCAAATGAGAGTTGGGGTGAGAGACTATCAGTAAATTTTAGGGAGAATAAAAAGATGTTCAGTGATCCCTGGGGATAGGGGATTAAGAATACTTCCCACGTATTCCCTGCGTGTCGTAGAAGGCGACTAAAAGGGGAGGGAGCGGGGGGCTGGAAATCCTCCCCTCTCGTTTTTTTTTTTTCCAAAAGAAGGAACAGAGAATTGGGCCAGGTGAGGGTATTCCCTCAAAGGCCCAGTCCTCTGTTCTTAATGCTACCTCGCTAACGCGGGAAATGGCGAATAGTTTAAAAGAAAAGAAAAAAGAAAAAAAGATGTTCTGGAAGGAGGTAAATAGGGTGCGTAAGACAAGGGAGCAAATGGGAACTTCAGTGAAGGGCGTAAATGGGGAGGTGATAACAAGTAGCGGTGATGTGAGAAGGAGATGGAATGAGTATTTTGAAGGTTTGTTGAATGTGTCTGATGACAGAGTGGCAGATATAGGGTGTTTTGGTCGAGGTGGTGTGCAAAGTGAGAGGGTTAGGGAAAATGATTTGGTAAACAGAGAAGAGGTAGTAAAAGCTTTGCGGAAGATGAAAGCCGGCAAGGCAGCAGGTTTGGATGGTATTGCAGTGGAATTTATTAAGAAAGGGGGTGACTGTATTGTTGACTGGTTGGTAAGGTTATTTAATGTATGTATGACTCATGGTGAGGTGCCTGAGGATTGGCGGAATGCGTGCATAGTGCCATTGTACAAAGGCAAAGGGGATAAGAGTGAGTGCTCAAATTACAGAGGTATAAGTTTGTTGAGTATTCCTGGTAAATTATATGGGAGGGTATTGATTGAGAGGGTGAAGGCATGTACAGAGCATCAGATTGGGGAAGAGCAGTGCGGTTTCAGAAGTGGTAGAGGATGTGTGGATCAGGTGTTTGCTTTGAAGAATGTATGTGAGAAATACTTAGAAAAGCAAAGGGATTTGTATGTAGCATTTATGGATCTGGAGAAGGCATATGATAGAGTTGATAGAGATGCTCTGTGGAAGGTATTAAGAATATATGGTGTGGGAGGCAAGTTGTTAGAAGCAGTGAAAAGTTTTTATCGAGGATGTAAGGCATGTGTACGTGTAGGAAGAGAGGAAAGTGATTGGTTCTCAGTGAATGTAGGTTTGCGGCAGGGGTGTGTGATGTCTCCATGGTTGTTTAATTTGTTTATGGATGGGGTTGTAAAGGAGGTAAATGCAAGAGTCCTGGAAAGAGGGGCAAGTATGAAGTCTGTTGGGGATGAGAGAGCTTGGGAAGTGAGTCAATTGTTGTTCGCTGATGATACAGCGCTGGTGGCTGATTCATGTGAGAAACTGCAGAAGCTGGTGACTGAGTTTGGTAAAGTGTGTGGAAGAAGAAAGTTGAGAGTAAATGTGAATAAGAGCAAGGTTATTAGGTACAGTAGGGGTGAGGGTCAAGTCAATTGGGAGGTGAGTTTGAATGGAGAAAAACTGGAGGAAGTGAAGTGTTTTAGATATCTGGGAGTGGATCTGTCAGCGGATGGAACCATGGAAGCGGAAGTGGATCATAGGGTGGGGGAGGGGGCGAAAATTTTGGGAGCCTTGAAAAATGTGTGGAAGTCGAGAACATTATCTCGGAAAGCAAAAATGGGTATGTTTGAGGAATAGTGGTTCCAACAATGCTGTATGGTTGCGAGGCGTGGGCTATGGATAGAGATGTGCGCAGGAGGATGGATGTGCTGGAAATGAGATGTTTGAGGACAATGTGTGGTGTGAGGTGGTTTGAGCGAGTAAGTAACGTAAGGGTAAGAGAGATGTGTGGAAATAAAAAGAGCGTGGTTGAGAGAGCAGAAGAGGGTGTTTTGAAATGGTTTGGGCACATGGAGAGAATGAGTGAGGAGAGATTGACCAAGAGGATATATGTGTCGGAGGTGGAGGGAACGAGGAGAAGAGGGAGACCAAATTGGAGGTGGAAAGATGGAGTGAAAAAGATTTTGTGTGATCGGGGCCTGAACATGCAGGAGGGTGAAAGGAGGGCAAGAAATAGAGTGAATTGGAGTCATGTGGTATACAGGGGTTGACGTGCTGTCAGTGGATTGAAGCAAGGCATGTGAAGCGTCTGGGGTAAACCATGGAAAGCTGTGTAGGTATGTATATTTGCGTGTGTGGACGTGTGTATGTACATGTGTATGGGGGGGGGGGGTTGGGCCATTTCTTTCGTCTGTTTCCTTGCGCTACCTCGCAAACGCGGGAGACAGCGACAAAGTATAAAAAAAAAAAAAAAAAAAAAAAAAAAAAAAAATATATATATATATATATATATATATATATATATATATATATATATATATATATATATATATATATATATATATATATATATATATATATATATATATATATATATATATATATATATATATATAGAAGAGAGAATTTTGGGGTTAAGAGAGAGGTGAGAGTAAGTGAGCTTGGGAAAGAGACTTGTGTGAGGAAGTACCAGGAGAGACTGGACACAGAATGGAAAAAGGTGAGAACAAAGGAGGTAAGCGGAGTGGGGGAAGAATGGGATATATTTAGGGATGCAGTGATGGCATGCGCAAAAAATGCCTGTGGCATGCGAAACGTGGGAGGTGGGTCGATTAGAAAGGGTAGTGAGTGGTAGGATGAAGAAGTAAGATTATTAGTGAAAGAGAAGAGAGAGTGGGAGATGTATAAAAGAAAGAGACAGGAGGTCAAGAGAAAGGTGCAAGAGGTGAAAAAGAGGGCAAATGAGAGTTGGGGTGAGAGAGTATCATTAAATTTTAGATAGAATAAAAAGATGTTTTGGAAAGAGGTAAATAAAGTGCATAAGACAAGGGAGCAAATGGTAAATTCAGTGAAGGGGTTAATGGAGAGGTGATAACAAGTAGTGGTGATGTGAGAAGGAGATGGAGTGAGTATTTTGAAGGTTTGTTGAATGTGTTTGATGATAGAGTGACAGATATAGGGGGTTTTGGTCGAGGTGGTGTGCAAAGTGAGAGGGTTAGGGAAAATGAGTTGGTAAACTGAGAAGAGGTAGTAAAAGCTTTGTGGAAGATGAAAACCGCCAAAGCAACAGGTTTAGATGGTATTGCAGTGGAATTAATTCAAAAAAGGGGGTGACTGTATTGTTGACTAGTTCGTAAGGTTATTTAATGAATATATGATTAATGGTGAGGTGCCTGAGTATTGGCGGAATGCTTGCATAGTGCCGTAGTACAAAGGCAAAGGGGATTAGAGTGAGTGCTCAAATTACAGAGGTATAACTTTGTTGAGTATTCCTGGTAAATTATATTGGAGGTTATTGATTGAGCGGGTGAAGGTATGTACAGAGCATCAGATTGGGGTAGAGCAGTGTGGTTTCAGAAGTGGTAGAGGATGTGAGGATCAGCTTTGAAGAGTGTATGTGAGAAATACTTAGAAAAGCAAATGGATTTGAATGTAGCATTTATAGATCAGGAGAAGGCATATGATAGATTTGATAGATATGCTCTGTGGAAGGTATTAAGAATATATGGTGTGGGTGGCAAGTTGTTAGAAGCAGTGAAAAGTTTTTATCGAGGATGTAAGGCATGTGTACGTGTGGGAAGAGAGGAAAGTGATTGGTTTTCAGTGAATATAGGTTTGCGGCAGTGGTGGGTGATGTCTCCATGGTTGTTAAATTTGTTTATGGATGGGGTTGTTAGGAAGGTGAATGCAAGAGTTTTGGAAAGAGGGCAAGTATGCAGCTGTTGTGGATGAGAGAGCTTGGGAAGTAAGTCAGTTGTTGTTCTCTGATGATACAGAGCTGGTGGCTGATTCATGTGAGAAACTGCAGAAGCTGGTGACTGAGTTAGGTAAAGTGTGTGAAAGAAGAAAGTTAAGAGTAAATGTGAATAAGAGCAAGGTTATTAGGTACAGTAGGATTGAGGGTCAAGTCAATTGGGAGGTAAGTTTGAATGGAGAAAAACTGGAGGAAGTAAAGTGTTTTAGATATCTGGGAGTGGATCTGGCAACGGATGGGACCATGGAAGCGGAAGCGAATCATAGGGTGGGGGAGGGGGCGAAAATTCTGGGAGCCTTGAAGAATGTTTGGAGGTCGAGAACGTTGTCTCCGAAAGCAAAAATGGGTATGTTTGAAGGCATAGTGGTTCCAACAATGTTGTATGGTTGCGAGGCGTGGACTATGGATAGAGTTGTGCGCAGGAGGGTGGATGTGCTGGAAATGAGATGTTTGAGGACACTATGTGGTGTGAGGTGGTTTGATTGAGTATGTAATGTAAGGGTAAGGGAGGTATGTGGAAATAAAAAGAGTGTGGTTGTGGGAGCAGAGGAGGGTGTTTTGAAATTGTTTGGTCACATAGAGAGAATGAGTGTCAGTGGTGGAGGGAACGAAGAGAAGTGGGAGACGAAATTGGAGTTGGAAAGATGGAGTGGAAAAGATTTTGAGTGATCGGGGCCTGAACTTGCAGGAGGGTGAAAGGCGTGCAAGGAATAGAGTGAATTGGAACGATGTGGTATACCGGTGTCGAGGTGCTGTCAATGGATTGAACCAGGGCATGTGAAGCGTCTTGGGTAAACCATGGAAAGTTGTGTAGGGCCTGGATGTGGAAAGGGAGCTGTGGTTTCGGTGCATTATTACATGACAGCTAGAGACTGAGTGTGAACGAATGCGGTCTTTGTTGTCTTTTCCTAGGGCTACCTTGCACACATAAGGGGGGGAAGGGGTTGTTATTCCCTGTGTGACGAGGTGGCGAGGGGAATAAATAAAGGCAGACAGTATGAATTATGTACATGTGTATATATGTATATGTCTGTGTGTGTATATATATGTGTACATTAAGATGTATAGGTATGTATATTTGCGTGCGTGTACGTGTGTGTATACATGTGTATGGGTGTGGGTTGGGCCATTTCTTTCGTCTGTTTCCTTGCGCTACCTCGCAAACGCGGGAGACAGCGACAAAGCAAATAAAAAAAAAAGATACATATATTTTTTTTTTTTTTTTTTTTGCTTTGTCGCTGTCTCCCGCGTTTGCGAGGTAGCGCAAGGAAACAGACGAAAGAAATGGGCCAACCCACCCCCATACATATGTATATACATATGTCCACACACGCAAATATACATACCTACACAGCTTTCCATGGTTTACCCCAGACGCTTCACATGCCCTGATTCAATCCACTAACAGCACGTCAACCCCGGTATACCACATCGATCTAATTCACTCTATTCCTTGCCCTCCTTTCACCCTCCTGCATGTTCATGCCCCGATCACTCAAAATCTTTTTCACTCCATCTTTCCACCTCCAATTTGGTCTCCCACTTCTCCTCGTTCCCTCCACCTCCGACATATATATCCTCTTGGTCAATCTTTCCTAACTCATTCTCTCCATGTGCCCAAACCATTTCAAAACACACTCTTCTGCTCTCTCAACCACGGTCTTTTTATTTCCACACATCTCTCTTACCCTTACGTTACTTAATCGATCAAACCACCTCACACCACACATTGTCCTCAAACATCTCATTTCCAGCGCATCCATCCTCCTGCGCACAACTCTATCCATAGCCCATGCCTTGCAACCATACAACATTGTTGGAACCACTATTCCTTCAAGCATACCCATTTTTGCTTTCCGAGATAATGTTCTCGACTTACAAACATTCTTCAAGGCTCCCAGAATTTTCACCCCCTCCCCCACCCAATGATCCCCTTCCGCTTCCATGGTTCCATCCGCTGCCAGATCCACTCCCAGATATCTAAAACACTTTACTTCCTCCATATATATATGTATATATATATATATATATATATACATACATATATATATATGTGTATATATTTTTTTTTTTTTTTTTTTATACTTTGTCGCTGTCTCCCGCGTTTGCGAGGTAGCGCAAGGAAACAGACGAAAGAAATGGCCCAACCCCCCCCCCATACACATGTACATACACACGTCCAGACACGCAAATATACATACCTACACAGCTTTCCATGGTTTACCCCAGACGCTTCACATGCCTTGCTTCAATCCACTGACAGCACGTCAACCCCTGTATACCACATGACTCCAATTCACTCTATTTCTTGCCCTCCTTTCACCCTCCTGCATGTTCAGGCCCCGATCACACAAAATCTTTTTCACTCCATCTTTCCACCTCCAATTTGGTCTCCCTCTTCTCCTCGTTCCCTCCACCTCCGACACATATATCCTCTTGGTCAATCTCTCCTCACTCATTCTCTCCATGTGCCCAAACCATTTCAAAACACCCTCTTCTGCTCTCTCGACCACGCTCTTTTTATTTCCACACATCTCTCTTACCCTTACGTTACTTACTCGCTCAAACCACCTCACACCACACATTGTCCTCAAACATCTCATTTCCAGCACATCCATCCTCCTGCGCACATCTCTATCCATAGCCCACGCCTCGCAACCATACAGCATTGTTGGAACCACTATTCCCTCAAACATACCCATTTTTGCTTTCCGAGATAATGTTCTCGACTTCCACACATTTTTCAAGGCTCCCAAAATTTTCGCCCCCTCCCCCACCCTATGATCCACTTCCGCTTCCATGGTTCCATCCGCTGACAGATCCACTCCCAGATATCTAAAACACTTCACTTCCTCCAGTTTTTCTCCATTCAAACTCACCTCCCAATTGACTTGACCCTCACCCCTACTGTACCTAATAACCTTGCTCTTATTCACATTTACTCTCAACTTTCTTCTTCCACACACTTTACCAAACTCAGTCACCAGCTTCTGCAGTTTCTCACATGAATCAGCCACCAGCGCTGTATCATCAGCGAACAACAATTGACTCACTTCCCAAGCTCTCTCATCCCCAACAGACTTCATACTTGCCCCTCTTTCCAGGACTCTTGCATTTACCTCCTTTACAACCCCATCCATAAACAAATTAAACAACCATGGAGACATCACACACCCCTGCCGCAAACCTACATTCACTGAGAACCAATCACTTTCCTCTCTTCCTACACGTACACATGCCTTACATCCTCGATAAAAACTTTTCACTGCTTCTAACAACTTGCCTCCCACACCATATATTCTTAATACCTTCCACAGAGCATCTCTATCAACTCTATCATATGCCTTCTCCAGATCCATAAATGCTACATACAAATCCATTTGCTTTTCTAAGTATTTCTCACATACATTCTTCAAAGCAAACACCTGATCCACACATCCTCTACCACTTCTGAAACCGCACTGCTCTTCCCCAATCTGATGCTCTGTACATGCCTTCACCCTCTCAATCAATACCCTCCCATATAATTTACCAGGAATACTCAACAAACTTATACCTCTGTAATTTGAGCACTCACTCTTATCCCCTTTGCCTTTGTACAATGGCACTATGCACGCATTCCGCCAATCCTCAGGCACCTCACCATGAGTCATACATACATTAAGTAACCTTACCAACCAGTCAACAATACAGTCACCCCCTTTCTTAATAAATTCCACTGCAATACCATCCAAACCTGCTGCCTTGCCGGCTTTCATCTTCCGCAAAGCTTTTACTACCTCTTCTCTGTTTACCAAATCATTTTCCCTAACCCTCTCACTTTGCACACCACCTCGACCAAAACACCCTATATCTGCCACTCTGTCATCAGACACATTCAACAAACCTTCAAAATACTCATTCCATCTCCTTCTCACATCACCGCTACTTGTTATCACCTCCCCATTTACGCCCTTCACTGAAGTTCCCATTTGCTCCCTTGTCTTACGCACCCTATTTACCTCCTTCCAGAACATCTTTTTATTCTCCCTAAAATTTACTGATAGTCTCTCACCCCAACTCTCATTTGCCCTTTTTTTCACCTCTTGCACCTTTCTCTTGACCTCCTGTCTCTTTCTTTTATACTTCTCCCACTCAATTGCATTTTTTCCCTGCAAAAATCGTCCAAATGCCTCTCTCTTCTCTTTCACTAATACTCTTACTTCTTCATCCCACCACTCACTACCCTTTCTAAACAGCCCACCTCCCACTCTTCTCATGCCACAAGCATCTTTTGCGCAATCCATCACTGATTCCCTAAATACATCCCATTCCTCCCCGACTCCCCTTACTTCCATTGTTCTCACCTTTTTCCATTCTGTACACAGTCTCTCCTGGTACTTCCCCACACAGGTCTCCTTCCCAAGCTCACTTACTCTCACCACCTTCTTCACCCCAACATTCACTCCTCTTTTCTGAAAACCCATACTAATCTTCACCTTAGCCTCCACAAGATAATGATCAGACATCCCTCCAGTTGCACCTCTCAGCACATTAACATCCAAAAGTCTCTCTTTCGCACGCCTGTCAATTAACACGTAATCCAATAACGCTCTCTGGCCATCTCTCCTACTTACATAAGTATACTTATGTATATCTCGCTTTTTAAACCAGGTATTCCCAATCATCAGTCCTTTTTCAGCACATAAATCTACAAGCTCTTCACCATTTCCATTTACAACACTGAACACCCCATGCATACCAATTATTCCCTCAACTGCCACATTACTCACCTTTGCATTCAAATCACCCATCACTATAACCCGGTCTCGTGCATCAAAACCGCTAACACACTCATTTAGCTGCTCCCAAAACACTTGCCTCTCATGATCTTTCTTCTCATGCCCAGGTGCATATGCACCAATAATCACCCACCTCTCTCCATCAACTTTCAATTTTACCCATATTAATCGAGAATTTACTTTCTTACATTCTATCACATACTCCCACAACTCCTGTTTCAGGAGTATTGCTACTCCTTCCCTTGCTCTTGTCCTCTCACTAACCCCTGACTTCACTCCCCAGACATTTCCAAACCACTCTTCCCCTTTACCCTTGAGCTTCGTTTCACTCAGAGCCAAAACATCCAGGTTCCTTTCCTCAAACATACTACCTATCTCTCCTTTTTTCACATCTTGGTTACATCCACACACATTTATATATATATATATATATATATATATATATATATATATATATATATATATATATATATATATATATATATATATATATATATATATATATATATATATATATATATATATATATATACATATATATATATATATATACATATATATATATATATATATATATATATATATATATATATATATATATATATATATATATTCTTTCTTTCTTTTAAACTATTCGCCATTTCCCACGTTAGCGAGGTAGCGTTAGGAACAGAGGACTGGGCCTTTTTTGGAATATCCTCACCTGGCCCCCTCTGTTCCTTCTTTTGGAAAATTTAAAAGAAAAGAGAGGGGAGGATTTCCAGCCCCCCGCTCCCTCCCCTTTTAGTCGCCTTCTACGACACGCAGGGAATACGTGGGAAGTATTCTTAATCCCCTATCCCCAGGGATAACATATATATATATATATAGAGAGAGAGAGAGAGAGAGGGAGACAGAGAGAGAGAGAGAGAGAGAGAGAGAGAGAGAGAGAGAGAGAGAGAGAGAGAGAGAGAGAGAGAGAGAGAGAGAGAGAGAGAGAGAGAGAGAGAGAGAGAGAGAGAGAGAGAGAGAGAGAGAGAGAGAGAAGAGGTAGTGAAAGCTTTGCGGAAAATGAAAGCCGGCAAGGCAGCAGGTTTGGATGGTATTGCAGTGGAATTTATTAAAAAAGGGGGTGACTGTATTGTTGTCTGGTTGGTAAGGTTATTTAATGTATGTATGACTCATGGTGAGGTGCCTGAGGATTGGCGGAATGCGTGCATAGTGCCATTGTACAAAGGCAAAGGTGATAAGAGTGAGTGCTCAAATTACAGAGGTATAAGTTTGTTGAGTATTCCTGGTAAATTATATGGTAGGGTATTGATTGAGAGGGTGAAGGCATGTACAGAGCATCAGATTGGGGAAGAGCAGTGTGGTTTCAGAAGTGGTAGAGGATGTGTGGATCAGGTGTTTGCTTTGAAGAATGTATGTGAGAAATACTTAGAAAAGCAAATGGATTTGTATGTAGCATTTATGGATCTGGAGAAGGCATATGATAGAGTTGATAGAGATGCTCTGTGGAAGGTATTAAGAATATATGGTGTGGGAGGAAAGTTGTTAGAAGCAATGAAAAGTTTTTATCGAGGATGTAAGGCATGTGTACGTGTAGGAAGAGAGGAAAGTGATTGGTTCTCAGTGAATGTAGGTTTGCGGCAGGGGTGTGTGATGTCTCCATGGTTGTTTAATTTGTTTATGGATGGGGTTGTTCGGGAGGTAAATGCAAGAGTTTTGGAAAGAGGGGCAAGTATGAAGTCTGTTGGGGATGAGAGAGCTTGGGAAGTGAGTCAGTTGTTGTTCGCTGATGATACAGTGCTGGTGGCTGATTCATGTGAGAAACTGCAGAAGCTGGTGACTGAGTTTGGTAAAGTGTGTGGAAGAAGAAAGTTAAGAGTAAATGTGAATAAGAGCATGGTTATTAGGTACAGTAGGGTTGAGGGTCAAGTCAATTGGGAGGTGAGTTTGAATGGAGAAAAACTGGAGGAGGTGAAGTGTTTTAGATATCTGGGAGTGGATCTGGCAGCGGATGGAACCATGGAAGCGGAAGTGGATCATAGGGTGGGGGAGGGGGCGAAAATTCTGGGGGCCTTGAAGAATGTGTGGAAGTCGAGAACATTATCTCGGAAAGCAAAAATGGGTATGTTTGAAGGAATAGTGGTTCCAACAATGTTGTATGGTTGCGAGGCGTGGGCTATGGATAGAGTTGTGCGCAGGAGGATGGATGTGCTGGAAATGAGATGTTTGAGGACAATGTGTGGTGTGAGGTGGTTTGATCAAGTGAGTAACGTAAGGGTAAGAGAGATGTGTGGAAATAAAAAGAGCGTGGTTGAGAGAGCAGAAGAGGGTGTTTTGAAGTGGTTTGGGCACATGGAGAGGATGAGTGAGGAAAGATTGACCAAGAGGATATATGTGTCGGAGGTGGAGGGAACAAGGAGAAGAGGGAGACCAAATTGGAGGTGGAAAGATGGAGTGAAAAAGATTTTGTATGATCGGGGCCTGAACATGCAGGAGGGTGAAAGGAGGGCAAGGAATAGAGTGAATTGGAGCGATGTGGTATACCGTGGTTGACGTGCTGTCAGTGGATTGAATCAAGGCATGTGAAGCGTCTGGGGTAAACCATGGAAAGCTGTGTAGGTATGTATATTTGCGTGTGTGGACGTATGTATATACATGTGTATGGGGGGGGGTTGGGCCATTTCTTTCGTCTGTTTCCTTGCGCTACCTCGCAAACGCGGGAGACAGCGACAAAGTATAAAAAAAAAAAAAAAAAATATATATATATATATATATATATATATATATATATATATATATATATATATATATATATATATATATATATATATATATATATATATATATGTATATATATAAATATATATATATATATATATATATATATATTTTTATTTTTTTGGTTTGTCGCTGTCTCCCGCGTTTGCGAGGTAGCGCAAGGAAACAGACGAAAGAAATGGCCCAACCCACCCCCATACACATGTATATACATACGTCCACACACGCAAATATATATACCTACACAGCTTTCCATGGTTTACCCCAGACGCTTCACATGCCTTGATTCAATCCACTGACAGCACGTCAACCCCGGTATACCACATCGCTCCAATTCACTGTATTCCTTGCCCTCCTTTCACCCTCCTGCATGTTCAGGCCCCAATCACACAAAATCTTTTTCACTCCATCTTTCCACCTCCAATTTGGTCTCTCTCTTCTCCTCGTTCCCTCCACCTCCGACACATATATCCTCTTGGTCAATCTTTCCTCACTCATCCTCTCCATGTGACCAAACCATTTCAAAACACCCTCTTCTCCTATCTCAACCACGCTCTTTTTATTTCCACATATCTCTCTTACCCTTACGTTACTTACTCGATCAAACCACCTCACACCACACATTGTCCTTAAACATCTCATTTCCAGCACATCCATCCTCCTGCGCACAACTCTATCCATAGTCCACGTCTCGCAACCATACAACATTGTTGGAACCACTATTCCTTCAAACATACCCATTTTTGCTTTCCGAGATAATGTTCTCGACTTCCACACATTCTTCAAGTTCCCCAGAATTTTCGCCCCTTCCCCCACCCTATGATCCACTTCCGCTTCCATGTTTCCATCCGCTGCCAGATCCACTCCGAGATATCTAAAACACTTCACTTCCTCCAGTTATTCTCCATTCAAACTCACCTCCCAATTGACTTGACCCTCAACCCTACTGTACCTAATAACCTTGCTCTTATTCACATTTACTCTTAACTTTCTTTTTTCACAAACTTTACGAAACTCAGTCACCAGCTTCTGCAGTTTCTCACATGAATTAGCCACCAGCGTTGTATCATCAGCGAACAACAACTGACTCACTTACCAAGCTCTCTCATCCCCAACAGACTTCATACTTGCCCCTCTTTCCAAAACTCTTGCATTCACCTCCCTAACAACCCCATCCATAAACAAATTAAACAACCATGGAGACATCACACACCCTTGCCGCAAACCTTCATTCCCCTTTGCCTTTGTACAATGGCACTATGCACGCATTCCGCCAATCCTCAGGCACCTTACCATGAGTCATACATACATTGAATAACCTTACCAACCAGTCAATAATACAGTCACCCCCTTTTTTAGTAAATTCCACTGCAATACCATCCAAACCTGCTGCCTTGCCGGCTTTCATCTTCCGCAAAGCTTTTACTACCTCTTCTCTGTTTACCAAATCATTTTCCCTAACCCTCTCACTTTGCACACCACCTCGACCAAAACACACTATATCTGCCACTCTATCATCAAACACATTCAATAAACCTTCAAAATACTCACTCCATTTCCTTCTCACATCACCACTACTTGTTATAACCTCCCCATTTGCGCCCTTCACTGAAGTTCCTTCTTTTGGAAAGTTAGAAAAAAAAAAACAAGAGGGGAGGATTTCCAGCCCCCCCGCTCCCTCCCCTTTTAGTCGCCTTCTACGACACGCAGGGAATAAGTGGGAAGTATTCTTTCTCCCCTATCCCCAAGGATATATATGTATATATGCATGTATATATATATATATATATATATATATATATATATATATATATATATATATATATATATATATATATATATATATATATATATATATATATATATATATATATATATATATATGTATATATATATTTGTATATGTCCGTGTATGTGTGTATATATATGTATACGCTGAGATGTGTAGGTATATATATGTGCTGTGTGTGGACATTTATGTATATACATGTGTGTATAGGTGGGTGGGTTGGGCAATTCTTTCGTCTGTTTCCTTGCGCTACCTCGTTAACGCGGGAGACAGCGACAAAGTATAATAAATAATAAATAAATAATATATATATATATATATATATATATATATATATATATATATATATATATATATATATATTTTTTTTTTTTTTTTTTTATACTTTGTCGCTGTCTCCCGCATTTGCGAGGTAGCGCAAGGAAACAGACGAAAGAAATGGCCCAACCCCCCCCCCCCATACACATGTACATACACACATCCACACACGCAAATATACATACCTACACAGCTTTCCATGGTTTACCCCAGACGCTTCACATGCCTTGATTCAATCCACTGACAGCACGTCAACCCCTGTATACCACATCGCTCCAATTCACTCTATTCCTTGCCCTCCTTTCACCCTCCTGCATGTTCAGGCCCCGATCACACAAAATCTTTTTCACTCCATCTTTCCACCTCCAATTTGGTCTCCCTCTTCTCCTCGTTCCCTCCACCTCCGACACATATATCCTCTTGGTCAATCTTTCCTCACTCATTCTCTCCATGTGCCCAAACCATTTCAAAACACCCTCTTCTGCTCTCTCAACCACGCTCTTTTTATTTCCACACATCTCTCTTACCCTTACGTTACTTACTCGATCAAACCACCTCACACCACACATTGTCCTCAAACATCTCATTTCCAGCACATCCATCCTCCTGCGCACAACTCTATCCATAGCCCACGCCTTGCAACCATACAACATTGTTGGAACCACTATTCCTTCAAACATACCCATTTTTCCTTTCCGAGATAATGTTCTCGACTTCCACACATTTTTCAAGGCTCCCAAAATTTTCGCCCCCTCCCCCACCCTATGATCCACTTCCGCTTCCATGGTTCCATCCGCTGACAGATCCACTCCCAGATATCTAAAACACTTCACTTCCTCCAGTTTTTCTCCATTCAAACTCACCTCCCAATTGACTTGACCCTCAACCCTACTGTACCTAATAACCTTGCTCTTATTCACATTTACTCTTAACTTTCTTCTTCCACACACTTTACCAAACTCAGTCACCAGCTTCTGCAGTTTCTCACATGAATCAGCCACCAGCGCTGTATCATCAGCGAACAACAACTGACTCACTTCCCAAGCTCTTTCATCCCCAACAGACTTCATACTTGCCCCTCTTTCCAAAACTCTTGCATATACCTCCTAACAACCCCATCCATAAACAAATTAAACAACCATGGAGACATCACACACCCCTGCCGCAAACCTACATTCACTGAGAACCAATCACTTTCCTCTCTTCCTACACGTACACATGCCTTATATCCTCGATAAAAACTTTTCACTGCTTCTAACAACTTGCCTCCCACACCATATATTCTTAATACCTTCCACAGAGCATCTCTATCAACTCTATCATATGCCTTCTCCAGATCCATAAATGCTACATACAAATCCATTTGCTTTTCTAAGTATTTCTCACATACATTCTTCAAAGCAAACACCTGATCCACACATCATCTACCACTTCTGAAACCGCACTGCTCTTCCCCAATCTGATGCTCTGTACATGCCTTCACCCTCTCAATCAATACCCTCCCATATAATTTACCAGGAATACTCAACAAACTTATACCTCTATAATTTGAGCACTCACTCTTATCTCCTTTGCCTTTGTACAATGGCACTATGCACGCATTCCGCCAATCCTCAGGCACCTCACCATGAGTCATACATACATTAAATAACCTTACCAACCAGTCAACAATACAGTCACCCCCTTTCTTAATAAGTTCCATATATATATATATATATATATATATATATGTGTGTGTGTGTGTGTGTGTGTGGCGGGGTGGCGATGGAAATAAATAAAGGCAGACAGTATGAATTATGTACATGTTTATATATGTATATGTCTGTGTTTGTATGTATATGCATACGTTGAGATGTATAGGTATGTATATTTGCGTTTGTGGACGTTTATGTATATACATGTGTATGTGGGTGGGCTGGGCCATTCTTTCGTCTGTTTCCTTGCGCTACCTCGCTAACGCGGGAGACAACGACAAAGAAAAATTAAAAAAAATAAAAAACAATATATATCCCTGGGGATAGGGAGAAAGTATATATAAACATATATATATATATATATATATATATATATATATATATATATATATATATATATATATATATATATATATATATATATATATATCCCTGGGGATAGGGGAGAAAGAATACTTCCCACGTATTCCCTGCGTGTCGTAGAAGGCGACTAAAAGGGAAGGGAGCGGGGGGCTGGAAATCCTCCCCTCTCTTTTTTTTTTTTTTTTTTTTTTTTTTTTTTCAAAAGAAGGAACAGAGAAGGGGGCCAGGTGAGGGTATTCCCTCAAAGGCCCAGTCCTCTGTTCTTAACGCTACCTCGCTATCGCGGGAAATGGCGAATATTATGAAAAAAAAAAAAAAAAAAAAAATATATATATATATATATATATATATATATATATATATATATATATATATATATATATATATATATATATATATATATATATATATATATATATATATATATATATATATATATATATATATATATATATATACATATATATATATATATATATATATATATATATATATATATATATATATATATATATATATATATTTATATATATATATATATATCTTTCTTTTCTTTTAAACTATTCGCCATTTCCCGCGTTAGCGAGGTAGCGTTAAGAACAGAGGACTGGGCCTTTTTTGGAATATCCTCACCTGGCCCCCTCTGTTCCTTCTTTTGGAAAAATTAAAAAAAAAAAGACGAGAGGGGAGGACTTCCAGCCCTCTGCTCCCTCCCCTTTTAGTCGCCTTCTACGACACGCAGGGAATACGTGGGAAGTATTCTTAATCCTCTATCCCCAGGGATAATATATATATATATATATATATATATATATATATATATATATATATATATATATATATATATATATATATATATATATATATATATATATATTTAAAAAGACAAGTCAGTGGCAATGAATGTTTCTTTGGATTGCCATTGTTATAGCAGTATAAATATCCTATGTAAGCAGATAAATTTCAATTACGGAAAATTTCTTTTATGATGTACTGTATAGTATGTCATGAACTCTCTATGACATCTCAGAGGTCCTCTTGGTTACAACTCTTAGTCATTGCCTGCCTATATCACCTATGATAAAGTAATGACTGAAAGTTTCATGGCTTCAATGGATTTCTTAGAATTTGATCCACAACAAATGTGCGGCACTAACTGATGCTGCCAGATGGACAAGTAACAAGTCAATGCGAGTACCTGTTGCTGTTAGGTGATGTCCTGAAGAATGTCAGAGGGGATGCCTGTGTGACATCATGTGAAGACATCACATGTGAACACCACCTGGGACAGTACAAAAACACCACACAAGGATAGCATATGAGGGTACTGAGTGAGGACAAAATTCATGGACAAGAATAATGTGAAGACCATACATGGACACCAAGTATTATCATATTAGGATCCTGTATTAGGTAACTAGATGAAGACACCATGCTTGGTAATCATGTAAAGACACTACATGAGGGAACCACACAGACAGTAATAAAAAACCTGGGGAAGAAACATATCGATGACACAATGCAAAGTTGCCACATTAGCACACTACTGAGGACAACATGCAAATATACCAAGTAACTATGTGAAGACGCCATGCAAGTACATCACATGAGGACATCACTGGAAGACGTCCCTTGAGGCACTCATCAGATGACCGTGTTTGTCAAATTTCCCTTCCTCCCATCCCCTACCCCCCCTTAACTTTTGTATACCACAACTGTTATAGTCATGTGAAGGAAGTACAAATAGTCACAACAATAAGAAAATATATACTTTCATACAGTTTCAACATTATAATGTATAATGTATAGCATGTTGCTGAATACAACAATTCTTTAAGAAATAACAGGGTGGCGAGTCCACAACCACATGATTTCTGTACAGTGACATACCACTGTATATTGGCATTTAGCTGGGACTACCTTGGGTATCAGGCCTTTACAGCTTTACACATACTGACTACTGAAAAAGTCTCAAGATTCATTGCTTAAAGTTTAGAATTAATAATTTCATGCAAATGAAAATTCTTAAATCAACTACTGGTACTACATTAATTCAAAGGAAATACCCATGGCAGACTCAGTTTAGTTGCGTTCTGAAATAAAAACACACTGTATATATATATATATATATATATATATATATATATATATATATATATATATATATATATATATATATATATATATATATATATATATATATATATATATATATATATATATATATATATATATACATATATATATATATATATACATATATATATGTATATATATATATATACATATATATACATACATATATATATCTATACATGTATATGTATATATATATATATATATATATATATATATATATATATATATATATATATATATATATATATATATATATATATATATATATATATATATATATACATATATATATATATATACATATATATATATATATATATATATATATATATATATATATATATATATATATATATATATATATATATATATATATATATATATATATATATATATATATAAGTGGATCATAGGGTGGGGGAGGGGGCGAAAATTTTGGGAGCCTTGAAAAATGTGTGGAAGTCGAGAACATTATCTCGGAAAGCAAAAATGGGTATGTTTGAAGGAATAGTGGTTCCAACAATGTTGTATGGTTGCGAGTCGTGGGCTATGGATAGAGTTGTGCGCAGGAGGATGGATGTGCTGGAAATGAGATGTTTGAGGTCAATGTGTGGTGTGAGGTGGTTTGATCGAGTAAGTAACGTAAGGGTAAGAGAGATGTGTGGAAATAAAAAGAGCGTGGTTGAGAGAGCAGAAGAGGGTGTTTTGAAATGGTTTGGGCACATGGAGAGAATGAGTGAGGAAAGATTGACCAAGAGGATATATGTGTCGGAGGTGGAGGGAACGAGGAGAAGAGGGAGACCAAATTGGAAATGGAAAGATGGAGTGAAAAAGATTTTGTGTGATCGGGGCCTGAACATGCAGGAGGGTGAAAGGAGGGCAAGGAATAGAGTGAATTGGAGCGATGTGGCATACAGGGGTTGACGTGCTGTCAGTGGATTGAATCAAGGCATGTGAAGCGTCTGGGGTAAACCATGGAAAGCTGTGTAGGTATGTATATTTGCGTGTGTGGACGTGTGTATGTACATGTGTATGGGGGGGGGGGGCCATTTCTTTCGTCTGTTTCCTTGCGCTACCTCGCAAACGCGGGAGACAGCGACAAAGTATAAAAAAAAAAAAAAAAAAAATATATATATATATATATATATATATATATATATATATATATATATATATATATATATATATATATATATGAATGAGGAAAGATTGACCAAGAGGATATATGTGTCGGAGGTGGAGGGAGCGAGGAGAAGTGGGACACCAAATTGGAGGTGGAAATATTGAGTGAAAAGGACTTTGAGTGATCGGGGACTGAACATGCAGGAGGGTGAAAGGAGGGCAAGGATTAGAGTGAATTGGATCGATGTGGTATACAGGGGTCGACGTGCTGTCAATGGATTGAATCAGGGCATGTGAAGGGTCTAGGGTAAACCATGGCAAGTTCTGCGGTTCCTGGATGTGAAAGGGAGCTGTGGTTTCGGACATTATTACATGACAGCTAGAGACTAAGTGTGAATGAATGGGGCCTTTGTTATCTTTTCCTAGCGCTACCTCGCACACCTGAGGGGAAGGGGGATTTTATTCCATGTTTGGCGAGGTGGCGATGGGAATCAATAAAGGCAGACAGTATGAATTATGTACATGTGGATATATGTATATGTCTGTGAGTGTATATATATGTGTACATTGAGATGTATAGGTATGTATATTTGCGTGTGTGGACGTGTATGTATATGCATGTGTATGGGGGTGGGTTGGGCCATTTCTTTGGTCTCTTTCCTTGCGCTGCCTTGCAAACGCGGGAGACAACGACAAAGAAAAATAAAAAAGAAATAAAAAACAATATATATCCCTGGGGATAGGGAAGAAAGAATACTTCGCACGCATTCCTCATGTGTCGTAGAAGACAACAAAAGGTGACGGGAGTGTGGGGGCTGGAAACCCTCCCCTCCCTGTATTTCAACTTTCTAAAAGGGAAAACAGAAGAAGGAGTCACGCGGGGAGTGCTCATCGTCCTCGAACGCTCAGATTCGGGTGTCTAAATGTGTGTGGATGTAACCAAGATAAGAAAAAGGAGAGATAGGTAGTATGTGTGAGGAAAGGAACCTGGATGTTTTGGCTCTGAGTGAAACGAAGCTCAAG
This sequence comes from Panulirus ornatus, assembly GCF_036320965.1. NCBI lineage: Eukaryota > Metazoa > Arthropoda > Malacostraca > Decapoda > Palinuridae > Panulirus > Panulirus ornatus. Next base: position 36,434,424 of record NC_092236.1, read on the forward strand.
GGTAAAGGGGAGGAGTGGTTTGCGAATGTCTTGGGAGTAAAGTCAGGAGTAAGTGAGAGGACAAGAGCAAGGGAAGTAGTAGCACTACTCCTAAAACAGGAGTGGTGGGAGTATGTGATAGAGTGTAAGAAAGTAAATTTTAGATTGATATGAGTAAACTGAAAGTAGATGGAGAGAGATGGGGTGATTATTGGTGCATATGCACCTGGGCATGAGAAGAAAGATCATGAGAGACAAGTGTTTGGGGAGCAGCTGAATGAGTGTGTTAGTAATATTGATGCACGAGACCGGGTTACAGTGACGGGTGATTTGAATGCAAAGGTGAGTAACGTGGCAAATGAGGAAATAATTGGTGTACATGGGGTGTTCATTGTTGTAAATGGAAATAGTGAAGAGCTTGTAGATTTATGTGCTGAAAAAGGACTGGTGATTGGGAATACCTGGTTTAAAAAAAGAGACATACATAAGTAAACGTATGTAAGTAGGAAAGATGGCCAGAGAGCATTATTGGATTACGTGTTAATTGATAGGCTCGCGAAAGAGAGACTTTTGGATGTTAATGTGCTGAGAGGTGCAACTGGAGGGATGTCTGATGATTATCTTGTGGAGGCTAATGTAAAGATTCATAGAGGTTTTCCGAAAAGGAGAGAGAATGTTGGGGTGAAGAGAGTGGTGAGAGTAATTGAGTTTGGGAAGTACCAGGAGAGACTAAGTATTGAATGGAAAAAGATGAGAACAAAGGACATAACGGGAGTGAGGGAGGAATGGGATGCATTTAGGGAAGCAGTAATTGCTTGCGCAAAAGATGCTTGTGGCATGAGAAGCGTGGGAGGTGGGCAGAGTAGAAAGGGTAATGAGTGGTGGGATTAATAAGTAAGATTGTTTGTGAAAGAAAAGAGAGAGGCGTTTGGACGATTTTTGCAGGGAAATAATGCAAATGACTGGGAGATGTTTAGAAGAAAGAGGCAGGAGGTCAAGAGAAATGTGCAAGAGGAAAAAAAGAGGGTAAATGAGAGTTGGGATGAGAGAGTATCATTATATTTTGGGAAGAATAAAAAGATGTTTTAGAAGGAGTTAAATAAAGTGCGTAAGACAAGGGAATCAATAGAAACATCAGTGAGGGGGGCAAATGGGGAGGAGATAACAAGTAGTGGTGATGTGAGAACGAGATGGAGTGAGTATTTTGAAGGTCTGTTGAATGTGTTTGATGATAGAGTGGCAGATATAGGGTGCTTTGGTCGAGGTGGTGTGCAAAGTGAGAAGGTTAGGGAGAATGATTAGGTGAACAGAGAAGAGGTAGTAAAAGCTTTGCGGAAGATGAAAGCCGGCAAGGCAGCAGGTTTGAATGGTATTGCAGTGGAATTTATTATAAAGGGGGGTGACTGTATTGCTGACTGGTTAGTAAGGTTATCGAATGTATGTATGACTCATGGTGAGGTGCCTCAGGATTGGCGGAATGCTTGCATAGTGCCATTGTACAAAGGCAAAGGGGATAAAATTGAGTGCTCAAATTACAGAAGTAT